>NC_069504.1:1156668631-1156681131 GCF_027579735.1 Bombina bombina
TAACACCCCCCTAAATTAAATATAATTTTATTCTAAAGAAATAAAATAAATCTTATTAAATAAATTATTCCTATTTAAAGCTAAATACTTACCTGTAAAATAAACCCTAATATAGCTACAATATAAATAATAATTATATTGTAGCTATTTTAGGATTAATATTTATTTTACAGGCAACTTTGAATTTATTTTAACCAGGTACAATAGCTATTAAATAGTTAATAACTATTTAATAGCTACCTAGTTAAAATAATTACAAAATTACCAAATAAATCCTAACCTAAGTTACAATTAAACCTAACACTACACTATCAATAAATTAATTAAATAAAATACCTACAATTACCTACAATTAAACCTAACACTACACTATCAATAAATTAATTAAATACAATACCTACAAATAAATACAATTAAATAAACTAACTAAAGTACAAAAAATAAAAAAGAACTAAGTTACAAAAAATAATTTTTTTTTTACAAACATTAGAAAAATATTACAACAATTTTAAACTAATTACACCTACTCTAAGCCCCCTAATAAAATAACAAAGCCCCCCAAAATAAAAAAATGCCCTACCCTATTCTAAATTTAAAATAGAAAAACTCTTTTCTATTTTACACGCATGGAGGCACCAAATATGCAATATTATCTTCTTATGTTACTCTTTTAAATAACCACAATCCTTTTTGTGTGAATTGTGGGTGTTAGTTTTTTTATATATATTTTTTCGGCTCCATTAACCCCTTAATGACCGCAGCACTTTTCCATTTTCTGTCCGTTTGGGACCAAGGCTATTTTTACATTTCTGCAGCGTTTGTGTTTAGCTGTAATTTTCCTCTTACTCATTTACTGTACCCACACATATTATATACCGTTTTTCTCGCCATTAAGTGGACTTTTTAAAGATACCATTATTTTCATCATATCTTATAATTTACTATAAAAAAAATTATATAATATGAGGAAAAAATGGAAAAAAACACACTTTTTCAAACTTTGACCCCCAAAATCTGTTACACATCTACAACCACCAAAAAACACCCATGCTAAATAGTTTCTAAATTTTGTCCTGAGTTTAGAAATACCCAATGTTTACAGGTTCTTCACTTTTTTTGTAAGTTATAAGGCAATAAATACAAGCAGCACTTTGCTATTTCCAAACCCCTTTTTTTCAAAATTAGCGCTAGTTACATTGGGACACTGATATCTTTCAGGAATCCCTGAAAATCCCTTAACATGTATATATTTTTTTTTAGAAGACACCCCAAAGTATTGATCTAGGCCCATTTTGGTATATTTCATGCCACCATTTCACCGCCAAATGCAATCAAATAAAGAAAATCGTTCACTTTTTCACAATTTTTTTGACAAACTTTAGGTTTCTCACTGAAATTATTTACAAACAACTTGTGCAATTATGGCATAAATGGTTGTAAATTATTCTCTGAGATCCCCTTTGTTCAGAAATAGCAGACATGTATGGCTTTTGTTGTTGCTTTTTGGTAATTAGAAGGACGCTAAATGCCACTGCGCACCACAAGTGTATTATGCCCAGCAGTGAAGGGGTTAATTAGGGAGCATGTAGGGAGCTTCTAGGGTTAATTTTAGCTTTAGTGTAGTGTAGTAGACAACCCAAAGTATTGATCTAGGCCCATTTTGGTATATTTCATGCCACCATTTCACCGCCAGATGCGATCAAATTAAAAAAAACGTTAAATTTTTCACAATTTTCGGTTTCTCACTGAAATCATTTACAAGCAGCTTGAGCAATTATGTCACAAATGGTTGTAAATGCTTCTCTGGGATCCCCTTTGTTCAGAAATAGCAGACATATATGACTTTGGCGTTGCTTTTTGGTAATTAGAAGGCCGCTAAATGCCGCTGCACATCACACGTGTATTATGTCTAGCAGTGAAGGGGTTAATTAGGTAGCTTGTAGGGAGCTTGCAGGGTTAATTTTAGCTTTAGTGTAGAGATCAGCCTCCCACCTGACACATCACACCCCCTGATCCCTCCCAAACAGCTCCCTTCCCTCCCCCACCCCACAATTTTCCCCGCCATCTTAAGTACTGGCAGAATGTCTGCCAGTACAAAAATAAAGGGAATCTTTGTTTTTTTTAAAAAAAATTGTATAGCATATTTACATATGCTGCTGTTTAGGATCCCCCTTAGCCCCCAACCTCCCTGATCCCCCCTCAAACATCTCTCTAACCATCCCCCTTTGCCTTTTTGGGGGCCATCTTGGGTACTGGCAGCTATCTGCCAGTACCCAATTTGCAGAAAAAAATGTTGTTTTTTTTTATTTTTCCCCATTTTTTTTTCTGTAGTGTAGCTTCCCTCCCACATACTAACCAAACACCCCCTGATTTCGCTTTTTATTTTTTTTAATTTTACATTTTAGAACCCTGATGAGCAAAACCTTTTTCTGTAGTGTAGCGGTTCCCACCCGCTCCCTCCCGTGCACGCGCCCGCCCCCTCCCTATCGTGCACGCGCGCGCGCCCGTGCGCGCCCCCCCGGTCACCCCCACCCACGATCCCGCCCCCCTCCACATCACTGGGCCCATCGATGGCCGCCACCCGCCTCCCACGTCGGCTCCCACCCACCAACGATACCGGCCATCGATGTCCGGTGCAGAGAGGGCCACAGAGTGGCTCTCTCTGCATCGGATGGCCATACATGGTTATTGCAGGATGCCTCCATATCGAGGCATCACTGCAATAACCGGAAAGCAGCTGGAAGCGAGCAGGATCACTTCCAGCTGCTTTCCACACCGAGGACGTGCAGGGTACGTTCTCAGGCATTAACTGCCTTTTTTTTTGAGGACGTACCCTGCACGTCCTCGGTCATTAAGGGGTTAAAGTCTAGGGGGGAATGTGATTTTGTGTTCACTAATGATGGCGCGCCTCTTCTTATTTAGCCCCATTTTAGTATATGTCTTTTACGTACACTTCACATATACATACACGCTGCAAATATACAACATCTCTCTCACACACAGATGCACACATGCACACACATATACACACATGCACACACATATACACACATACACACACACACACATATACACACATGCACACACATATACACACATGCACACACATATACACACATGCACACACTCACACATATACACACATGCACGCACACACACACACACACACATATACACATGCACACACATACACACACACATATAAACACACTCACACATATACACACACACATATACACACATGCACACACTTATATACACACATGCACACACAAATATACACACATGCACACACTTATATACACACATTCACACACACATATACACACATGCACACACAAATATACACACATGCACACACACATATACACACATGCACACACTTATATACACACATGCACACACAAATATACACACATGCACACATGCACACATACTCACACATATACACACATGCACACACCCTCACACATATACACACATGCACACACACTCACACATATACACACATGCACACACACTCACACATATACACACATGCACACACATATACACACATGCACACACATATACACACATGCACACACACACACACATACACACATGCACACACATATACACACATGCACACACATATACACACATGCACACACACACACACACATGCACATACACTCACACATATACACACATGCACACACATATACACACTTCATATAAACACACACTTCATATATGCACACACATACACTGCAAATATACAACATTTATCTCTCACACACACAGATGCATACAAATACATGCACACACACTCACACATATACACACACTTCATATATACACACACATACAACACAAATATACTGTTATGTTCTCTGTGTAGTCAGGATTAGAACACTCAGTTGTGTGCTGTTACCTTGTGTCTGATGTCTCTTGCACATATCATGAAGACTCTGCAGCAGGAACTTTAGATAACTTTTATTCAGCTACAACCACATGGCTTATTCACTAGTAACAGGTTTATCAGTAAAACTAACATGGCTTCTGATGATGTCACAGAGACCCACACACACCCAGAGGGTGTGGCGAGCTGAGCTTAAAGCTGCAGCACTTCTAACATATAATGATAAAACAAGGTTAGTGCAAAGATACAGTAAAAGCTGCAGTAATCTTAACATCCCCTTTTTTCTCAAAAAAAAAATAAATATAAAAAATAAATAAAAATAAAGAACAGACAGTGGATAATATTGTAACATACAACAAGTAATAGACATACATGTTTATCACTAAACCATACACTTGAACTTAGAACAGTTTATCTCTATAGTCTATGTGCACAAGACCTAGGTCGCATCCTAGATTTTAGTCACAGTTATGTTTTCTGCGATAAGTCCGCCTCCAGATAATGTCATTCCTTGCTGAATAATCTCTCACTGAATCCTCACATTGCCACCTAGAAGGTGGCCTTCTGTGTCTAGAGGGCCGTAGAGTATTCGGTTCAGGAGAAATTGTTTGTGGAGGAATAACCAACGGTTGTTGATCATCTGTGATATTTTGTTGTTGGACAAAATCATTCTGAGGTTGATCTGTTTCAGTTCTGTTCCTTGTATTTTCATCCTCAGAAGACTCAGGTGGGCACCACACTCCATGCCAGATATCCTCACCATCTGAATCATTGGATATTTGTGTAGCTGGTTGAGATCTATGTCTCATTTGTTCTACATGGCGGGAAACTGTATAACCAGCTTGTAGTTGAACTTTAAACATTCTGTTGCCCATGCCTTGTATTATGACAGCTGGAATCCATTTATTTGGGCCACGGTAGTTTCTAACCCATACTCTGTCATGAAGAACAAATTCTGAAACGCTAGAAGTGTTCAACTCTTGTTTGGAATGTTCTGGTCTAACTTTATCCAGTGGAGTTCTCAGGCGTCTTCCAAGAATTAACATTGCAGGTGATAGCCCAGTAGTGGCATGGGGAGTGTTTTGATAGTTAAACAAAAAGTTAGAAAGGAAATTTGGATTAAATTTTGATTTGTGAGAGACAGCTAAGTGGCGTTTTAAAGTTTGTACAAATCTTTCAGCCTGTCCATTAGAGGCTGGAAAATATGGAGCTATCTTACAGTGTTTGATGTTATTTGTAGCTAGAAATGTTTCAAATTCATGTGATATGAATTGTGGACCATTGTCTGAGACTAAAGTTTTTGGCAGTCCAAATCTTGCAAACATACTGGAAAGAACGACAATGGTTTGTTGTGTTGTAGTACTTGACATTTGAACTACTTCTGGCCACTTGGAATGAGCATCCACAGCCACCAAATACATTTGTCCATCCACTGGCCCTGCAAAATCAACATGGATTCTTGTCCAAGGTTCATTTGGCCATGGCCAAGTTTTTGAGGTCTCCCTCCTGGGATTCCGCTGTGTCTGTGCACATGCATTGCAAGCAGCTACATAAGAAGCTATATCTGTATCCAATTTAGGCCACCATATATATTCTCGTGCTCTTTGCTTCATTTTTACTACACCCTGATGTGAGCTGTGTAGTAACTTTAATGCTAATGTTTGCAGTAAGGTCGGAATTATCACTCGTGACCCCCATAACAGACAGCCTGAGTCATGCACAATTTCCTTCTTCCTTGTAAAATATGGCTGAAGGTCAGAGCAAACTACTTTAGGCCACCCATGTTGAACAAAAGACTTAATTTCCTGTAAGGTAGAATCAGAGCATATATAAGTAGCAATCACTTTGGAATTTAGATTTAAAGGCTGTGGAGGAGTTTCTATAAGATGCTGTCATGGGATGTACCATTGGTAATCTAGAAAACATATCCACATTTGTATGATCACTGTGGCATCGATATTTAATGGAGTAGTTGTAAGCCGCCAGCTGAAGTGCATAGCGCTGAAGTCGAGCAGCTGTTGTGTTGGAGATACCCTTCTGAGGGTGCAGAATGGACAAAAGTGGTTTATGATCCTTGATCAGAGTAAAAGGTCTGCCATATATATAAATGTGGAACTTCTTCACAGCCCAAATTATTTCTAAAGCTTCTCGATCAATCTGGGCATAATTTCTCTCAGATGGAGTTAGAGATTTGGACGCAAAAGACACAGGGCGTTCAGAACCATCGGGCATAATGTGTGAAAGTACTGCGCCTAAACCATATGGTGAAGCATCACAGGCTAGTACCAAAGGCTTCTTAAGGTCATAGTGGACAAGGAGTCTTGATTCCAGAAGAAGTTGATTAGAGCGTCCAAATGCTCGTGTACATAAGTCAGTCCAGGCCCACTTGTTTTTACTATCTAAAAGGCGGTGTAGTGGATATAGTAAATGAGCCAAATTTGGTAAAAATCTGTGATAGTAATTGAGCAACCATAAATAAGAACGTAGCTGAGATACATTAACAGGGGTGGGAGCATGAACCAGCGCTTTCACTTTTTCAGCAGTTGTGTGGAGACCATTCTTGTCCACTACATACAATAGTGATGTTGCAAATAGTTCGCCGACGAATAGTTCCCGGCGAACATAGCATGTTCGCGTTCGCCGCGGCGGGTGAACATATGCGATGTTCAATCTGCCCCCTATTCGTCATCATTGAGTAAACTTTGACCCTGTATCTCACAGTCTGCAGACACATTCCAGGCAATCAGCAGCAGACCCTCCCTCCCAGACCCTCCCAGCTCCTGGACAGCAGCCATTTTAGATTCATTCGGAAGCTGCATTGTTAGGGAGAGGAGGGACAGTGCAGCTGCTGGTGATTTAATAGGGAAATTGATAGCTAGGCTAGTGTATTCAGTGTCAACTACAGTCCTGAAGGACTCATATGATCTCTGCTGTAAGGACAGCACCCCAAAAAGCCCTTTTTAGGGCTAGATCATCATTTTTTTTCCCTGTGTAATCTAATTGCAGTTGCCTGCCTGCCAAGCCAATTGCCCAGTGCAACAACTCATATCTGGGGTAACACTAGTGTAAATTTAAAAAAAAAACAAAATACTTTTTTGACTGTGAAACATCAGTCTGCTAGTGTAATCTAATTGCAGTTGCCTGCCTGCCACTGCGTGTGTGCCAGGCCCACTTGCCCAGTGCCACCTCTCATATCTGGTGTAACAATAGTGTAAATTTAAAAAAAAAAAAAAAACTTTTTTGACTGTGAAACATCAGTCTGCTAGTGTAATCTAATTGCAGTTGCCTGCCTGCCAGCGTGTGTGCCAGGCCCACTTGCCAACTAGTGCCACCACCACTCATATCTGTTGTAACAGTAGTGTAAATTTTTGTAAACAAAAACTTTTGACTGTGAAACATCAGTCTGCTTGTGTAATCTAATTGCAGTTGCCTGCCTGCCTGCCAGCATGTGTGCCAGGCCCACTTGCCCAGTGCCACCACTCATATCTGGTGTAACAGTAGTGTAAATTTAAAAAAAAAAAAAAAATGACTGTGAAACATCAGTCTGCTAGTGTAATCTGATTGCAGTTACCTGCCTGCCACTGCGTGTGTGCCAGGCCCACTTGCCCAGTGCCACCACTCATATCTGGTGTAACAGTAGTGTAAATTTAAAAAAAAAAACTTTTTTGACTGTGAAACATCAGTCTGCTAGTGTAATCTAATTGCAGTTGCCTGCCTGCCAGCGTGTGTGCCAGGCCCACTTGCCCAGTGCCACCACTCATATCTGGTGTAATAGTAGTGTAAATTTAAAAAAAATAAAAAATTTGACTGTGAAACATCAGTCTGCTTGTGTAATCTAATTGCAGTTGCCTGCCTGCCAGCGTGTGTGCCAGGCCCACTTGCCCAGTGCCACCACTCATATCTGGTGTAACAGTAGTGTAAATTTTAAAAAAAAAAAACTTTGACTGTGAAACATCAGTCTGCTTGTGTAATCTAATTGAAGTTGCCTGCCTGCCAGTGTGTGTGCCAGGACTACTTGCCCAGTGCCTCCACTCATATCTGGTGCAACAGTAGTGTAAATTAAAAAAAAAAAATCCATGCCCTATACACGTCCCCTGATAGGGGACGTAACAGGGATTAAACTAATAGGAATAGTACTACTTAACACACCTTATAATAACGCAGAGAGAGGCAACGCAGAGATAGGAGTCTGAAGAAGCGGAGTCAGAGGAGGAAGGTGGCTTTGAGGAGGTGGAAGACCAAACACAGCAGGCGTCCCAGGGGGCTTGTTGTCACCTTTCGGGGACACTTGGTGTTGTACGTGGCTGGGTGGAGGAAGAGACCTTCAATGACATCAGTGAGGACAAGGAACTGGACATGGCTAGCTTTGTATCCAACCTTGTGCAAATGCGGAGTTTGCGGTTGTGCAAATGGACTGTTTGCCGTTGTTTGCGGTGCGATAAACGGGGAGTTTGGTCTGTCACTGTGAAGCTGGCGTAACCCTTACACTACCTGATCAATACAACATCATACCTGATGTTTTAAAGCACATTATTCCAAACAATTTAGGAATGTTAGATGATTTCTGCCCTTTATGGATTAAAACCAGACTCTGCATCAACTATGTAATTTTCCATGGGAGTTTTGAAATGGATCCCCCTCTGGCATGCCACAGTCCAGGTGTTAGTCCCCTTGAAACAACTTTTCCATCACTATTGTGGCCAGAAAGAGTCCCTGTGGGTTTTAAAGTTCGCCTGCCTATTGAAGTCTATGGTGGTTCGCCTGGTTCGCCCATTCGCGAACATTTGCGGATGTTTGCGTTCGCCGTTCGCGAACGGAAAATTTTAAATTCGCAACATCACTAGTGCACAACGTTCTAAACTCTTGCAGAAGAACTCACCCTTTTCCATGTTAACTTTCAGTCCGAATTCCTGTAGGCGCTGTAAAACAGCTTCAACATTGGCTTTATGAGCGGCATCATTTTCACCAGTGATAAGCATGTAATCTAACATACAGTGGGTATGTGGAATACCTGCCAAGATCTCATCCGTTATCCGTTGCCACACTGCAGGTGCTGGGGCAATGCCAAACACCATTCGCGTATACTGAAAAAGTCCTTTGTGAGTGTTGATAGTTAACAGGTGTCTGGAGTCTGGATGCACCTCTAACTGTAAGTATGCTTGATGCAAGTAAATTTTTGTAAATTTTTCAACCCCTGCCAGAGAACTAAACTATTCTTCAATCCGTGATCCACAAGTAATTGAGGGTTAAGGCCCACTCTGAAATCTCCACAGATGCGAATGTCCCCATTTTTTTTCTGACAGGAACTATTGGGGAAGCCCATTCACTGCTAGATACTGGAACAATAATCCCCTGATTTCATAGTCTTTCTAGTTCTGCTTCAATTTTAGGTTTAAGTGCAAATGGTACAACTCTTGGTTTACAAAATTTTGGAATAGCATTTTCTTTTAGGTGAAGCTGAATCTGCTTGTCTTTCACTAAACCTAGGTTCCCATCAAATACAGTCTTATATTTGTGCTTTAGTGAATTGATCCAAGAAGAATTTGAATTCCCACTTTGGTCCAGCAGTTTGTTAAGCGGTAACTGTTGTGGTAACTTTGGCATGCCCAATGCTTGGATCCAGGATCTACCAAACAAAGGTGGTCCTCCTTTAGGTAAAATGTAGAGGCGTAGCTTTTTAGTTATACCATTAAATGTCACTGTAGGTGATACACACCCAATAGGCTTTATTATTTCATTTGAATATGTTTGCATGGTGACAGCTGTTGGAACAATTGGTTGCCTTAGTCCGAGGCGGTTCCAATCAGCAGCTGTGATCACAGAGACTGCTGCTCCTGTATCAACTTCCATAATGAGAGGTCTACCATCTATATTCACCTTTGCTTGCAGTTCTAGAATTTTATTTTCAATGCTGTAGATCTGTAATGTGTATAATGGTTTGTCTTCCTCTGAATCAGTGTGTGGTGTATCTACTTGCACATGAAAAGCTGCACGCGACTTGCTGCCTTTCTTAATTTTACCTCTGTCTAAGGAACTTCTGCACACTCTCTTTATATGACCAATCTTCCCACACCCATAGCAGGTATTTGCTGTGTGATTTGTGTCACCACATCTGTAACAGGCTGTCTGTGACCCTTGTCTAGCTGGTTACTGTTTATTAAGGTGCATACTTGTATGAAAAACATCTACTTCCTTATTACAAACTGCCTGTGCTGGGGCCTGGAGCATTTGTGCATCTTTAGCAGCAAGTTCCATGACGGTAGCTATCTCTATAGCACGCTTTAGTGTTAAATCATCCTCTGCTAATAATCTCTTTTGTACTGTACAGTCCATGAGTCCAATAACAAACATATCACGTAAAGCTGTGTTTAAATAATCACCAAATCTGCAGCTACTTGCTAGTTTCTTTAAACTGATCACATAAGTTTTAATGTCCTCATGCTGCAATTGCTTGCTTGTGTAAAACTTAAAGCGTTCTGATATCTCCAGAGGCTTAGGTAGGTAGTGGTCAGATAACAGGCAGATCAGGTCAGACAGAGGTTTAGCATTAGGTTTATCTGCTGAGAGAATGTCCCTTAATGTAGTGTAAGCTGCTGAGCCTATAGTTGTCAGAAACACAGCCACTTGCTTATCAGCTCCTATGTTATTTGCTGTACAATATAGCTCAAACTGTTCAACCCATTTGTCCCATCTGTCTGTGTCTGCTTCAAACACAGGTAAGGTGCCAATAAGTGTCATTATATGTGTCCCATCTGTCTGTGTCTGGTGCAAACACAGTTAAGGTGCCAATAAGTGCCATTATATGTGTGTTATCTGTCTGTGTCTGGTGCAAACACAGGTAAGGTGCCAATAAGTGTCATTGTAGGTTTGTTATCCTTCTGTGTCTGGTGCAAACACAGGTAAGGTGCCAATAAGTGCCATTATATGTGTGTTATCTGTCTGTGTCTGGTGCAAACACAGGTAAGGTGCCAATAAGTGCCATTATGTGTGTTATCTGTCTGTGACTGCTGCAAACACAGGTAAGGTGCCAATAAGTACCATTATATGTCTGTTATCTAACTTTTATTCAGCTACAACCACATGGCTATTTACTAGCAGGTTCCATCAGTAAAACTAACATGGCTTCTGATGATGTCACAGAGACCCACACACACCCAGAGGGTGTGGTGAGCTGAGCTTAAATCTGCAGCACTTCTAACTTATAATGATGAGGCAAGGTTAGTGCAAAGATAAAGTAAAAGCTGCAGTAATCTTAACACAAATAAACTCACATACACACACACACACACACACACACAGAGATGCACACACAGTCACACATATACACACTTTGTATACACATACACTGCAAATATACATCTCTCTCACACACACACACATGCACACACACTCACACATATACACACACTTCATATACACACACACATACACTGCAAATATACAACATTTGTCTCTCACACACACATATGCACAAACATACATGCACAGACACTAACACATATACACACACTGCATATAGACACACATATACACTGCAAATTTACATCTATTTCTCTCTCACACACAGATGCACACACATACATGCACACACACTTGCACATATACACACATATACACACACTTCATTTATAAATACACACTGCAAATATACAACATCTCTCTCTCTCTCACACAGACACGCACACACACTCACACACAATCGCACATACACACACATAAATACACAATTCATATATACATACACACTGCAAATATACAACATCTCTCTCTCACAAACAGACGCACACATATGCACACACACTTACACATTGAACACACACTTCATATAAACATACACACTGCAAATATACATCACTCACACATACAGATGCACACACATACATGCACACACATGCACACACACTCACACATATACACACATTCACACATTAAACACACACTTCATATATACATACACACTGCAAATATACATCTCTCTCTCACACACACATACATGCACACACATTCACACATATACACAAACTTTAAATATACATACACATACACTGCAAATATACAACATCTCTCTCTCTTACACACACAGATGCACACACGCACACATGCACACACACTGACACATATACACAATATACACACAATTCACATATACATACACAGCAAATATTCATCTTTCTCTCTCTCTCTCGCACATACACAAACACATAAACACACACATCACATATACATACATAGCAAATATACAACCTCGCTTTCTCTCTCTCTCTCTGTTTCTCTCTCTCTCTCTCTTTCTCTCTCTCTCTCTCTCTCTCTCTCTCGCACATACACACATACAAACACACAAACACACACATCACATATACATACATAGCAAATATACAACCTCGCTTTCTCTCTCTCTTTCTCTCTCTCTTTCTCTCTCTCTCTCTCTCTCTCTCTCTCTCTCTCGCACATACACAAACGCACACTTCACATATGCATACATAGCAAATAAACAACCTTGCTTTCTCTCTCTCTCTCTCTCTCTCTCTCTCTCTCGCACATACAAACACACAAACGCACACTTCACATATACATACATAGCAAATATACAACCTCG
>NC_069504.1:1156983631-1157248631 GCF_027579735.1 Bombina bombina
AGTGGCATTTAGAAGCCTTCTAATTACTAAAAAGCAACACCAAAGCCATATATGTCTGCTATTTCTGAACAAAGGGGATCCCAGAGAAGAATTTACAACCATTTGTGCCATAATTGCACAAGCTGTTTGTAAATAATTTCAGTGAGAAACCTAAAGTTTGTGAAAAAATTTGTGAAAAAGTGAACGATTTTTTTTATTTGATCGCATTTGGCGGTGAAATGGTGGCATGAAATATACCAAAATGGGCCTAGATCAATACTTTGGGATGTCTACTAAAAAAAAAATATATACATGTCAAGGGATATTCAGAGATTCCTGAAAGATATCAGTGTTCCAATGTAACTAGCGCTAATTTTGAAAAATAAATGGTTTGGAAATAGCAAAGTGCTGCTTGTATTTATGGCCCTATAACTTGCAAAAAAAGCATAGAACATGTAAACATTGGGTATTTCTAAACTCAGGACAAAATTTAGAAACTATTTAGCATGGGTGTTTTTTGGTGGTTGTAGATGTGTAACAGATTTTGGGGGTCATAGTTAGAAAAAGTGGGTTTTTTTTCAATTTTTCCTCATATTTTATAATTTGTTTTATAGTAAATTATAAGATATGATGAAAATAATGGTATCTTTAGAAAGTCCATTTAATGGCGAGAAAAACGGTATATAATATGTGTGGGTACAGTAAATGAGTAAGAAGAAAATTACAGCTAAACACAAACACCGCAAAAATGTAAAAATAGCCTTGGTCCCAAACGGACAGAAAATGGAAAAGTGCTGTGGTCATTAAGGGGTTAATGTAATTTTATTTTAAAAGTTAGGGTAGATTAATTAATAGTTTAATATAGTTTAATTTAATTTTAAAGGTAAGTTTAAATTTATTATAAGATTATATTAATAGATTAATTTAGTTTATGGCAATGTGGGGGGCTGGCAGTTTAGTGGTTAATAACTTTATTTAGTTGCAGTGGGCTCTGGGAGCGGCGCGATACTGGTTAATAACTTTATGTAGGTGGCGGCGGTGTAGGGGGCGGCAGATTAGGGGTTAGTAACATACATAGTAGATAAGGTTGAAAAAAGACTGAAGTCCATCGAGTTCAACCTATACAAATCTAAAATACTTATAAAAAGCTCCAGTTAAACTTAAATAACCCCATTAAAATGTGACCCATTTAATACTAGCAATCATATCCATTAATTTTGTTTATATACAGAAATTTATCCAGACTATTTTTAAATGTATCTATGGTATTGGCATTCACTACCTCCTTTGGTAATGAGTTCCACAATTTTATTGCTCTTACAGTGAAAAAACGTTTCCGTTGCAGGAGATTAAATCTTTCCTCCAACCTTAAATTATGACCTCTTGTCAGAAACAATTTTCTTGGAATAAACAGAGCTTCTGCCATCTCTGTATATGGGCCTTGAATATATTTATATAAAGTAATCATGTCACCTCTCAAGCGCCTTTTTTCTAAAGAAAACAGACCCAGTTTGGCTAGCCTCTCCTCATAGGTTAATTTCTCCAATCCCCTTATTAGCTTTGTGGCCCTTCTCTGAACTTTTTCTAGTTCTGCAATATCTTTTTTAACAATCGGTCCCCAGAACTGCACTCCAAACTCAAGGTGAGGTCTTACCAGGGCTTTATATAATGACAGAATTATGCTTTCCTCCCTTGAATCAATGCCTCTTTTAATACATGCTAGTATTTTATTAGCCTTTGAAGCCGCTACCCTGCATTGTGCACCTATCTTTAGCTTGTTATCTATTACTATTCCCAAATCCCTTTCCTCCTGTGTTTGGCTAAGTCTTGTCCCATTTAAAAAATACGTAGCCTGCTTATTTTTACTTCCAAAATGTAGAACCTTGCATTTTTCCGTATTAAATCTAATTTTCCATTCACTTGCCGATAGTTCTAATTTTAGCAAATCCCTTTGTAAAGAGAGTTCGTCTTGCTCTGACCTAATGACCTTACTTAACTTAGTATCATCTGCAAAATTAGAGATGTCGTTATTTAATCCTTGCTCCAAGTCATTTATAAAAATATTAAAAAGAACAGGGCCCAGTACTGATCCCTGGGGGACGCCACTGATTACCTTTGTCCAATCTGAGTATGATCCATTTACTACTACTCGTTGCTCCCTATCTTTTATCCAGTTATTTATCCATGAGCTAAAATTTTCAGCTATTCCCAGTCCCTTAATTTTGTGCATTAATCTCTCATGTGGCACTGTATCAAATGCCTTTTCAAAATCTAAGTATATCACATCAACTGATTCCCCTTTTTACTTACTTCCTCGTAGAATCTAAATAGATTAGTTTGACATGATCTATTTCTCCTAAAGCCATGCTGATTAGAACTCATAATCTTGTTTACACGAATATGCTCATCAATATAATCCCTTATAATCCCTTCAAATATCTTCCCCACTATTGATGTCAGACTAACTGGTCTATAGCTTCCTGGATCATCCCTGATTCCCTTTTTGAAGAGTGGCACCACATCAGCTTTACGCCAATCCTGGGGTACCATGCCTGAGGATAATGAGTCTTGAAAAATTAAGAGTAAAGATTTGTCTATAACAGTGCTAAGTTCCCTTAACACCCTTGGGTGTATTCCATCTGGGCCTGGAGTTTTATTTACCTTAATATTTTCCAGTTTTTTCCTGATATCCTCTAAACAAAACCCAGTTAGTGGTATGGACTGGCATGTTCTATTCTGTTCCAAAGTATCATTCAATGGTTCCTCTCTTGTGTATACTGAAGAAAAAAACTGATTTAGTACCTCAGCCTTCTCCCTGTCATTAATTATCATGCTACCCTCCACGCATTTTAATGTACCTATATTATCCTTCTTAGATTTTTTGCTATTTATGTACTTAAAGAACCTTTTAGGGTTAGACTTAGAATCCTTGGCAATTCATTTTTCATTTTCAATTTTGGCTAATTTGATTGTTTTTTTTTGCATGCTTTGTTACATTCCTTATAAATATTGTAGGTTGAGTTTGTACTATTTTCTCTTAATAATTTAAATGCCCTACATTTTTTCCTAATTTCTCTTAACACATTTTTATTTAGCCATAACGGCTTAGTTTTTTTTTTATAACCATATGGTATGTGTTGATATGTATATTTATTTAACAAATGTTTAAATATTATCCATTTATCCTCTGTATTTTTATTAGAGAATAAATTGTCCCAATTTATATTATTTAATGATTTCCTTAAATCGTTGAATTTTGCTTTCTTGAAATTAAAAGTCTTAGTTAAACCTTTAAAACACTGCATATGAAAAGAGATTTCAAATGTGACCATGTTATGATCACTGTTACCCAAATGTTCTTTAACTTCTATGTTTGATATTATATCTGTATTGTTTGATAGCACTAAATCCAATATAGCTTTACTCCTAGTTGGCTCCTCTATTAATTGTGACAAGAAGTTATCCCTGAGAACATTTAAAAATCTATCCCCCTTAGCTGAATTACTAGTTTCATTGGCCCAGTTTATATCAGGGTAGTTGAAATCTCCCATAATTACAGCACTGTTATTAGCAGCCTTACCTATTTGGATAAGTAATTGAGTTTCCTCCATGTCATAATGTTGGGAGGCTTGTAGCATGTTCCTAGTAATATTTTTTTAGGATTTTTCCCCCCACTCTTTATTTCAACCCACAGGGTCTCTACATTGTCACTTGTATCATAAATATCTACCCTTATTGTAGGTTTAAGGTTAGGTTTAATATACATGCAGATTCCTCCACCCCTTTTATTATTCCTGTCCCTCCTAAATAAGTATAAGTATAATATAGGTGAACGCGGTGTAGGGGGTGGAACATTAGGGGTGTTTGGTCTCAGGGGTTATGTTAGGGTGTTAGGTGAAAACATAACTTTTATTCTCCCATAGGAATCAATGGGATATCAGGCAGCAGTGAACATAAGCTTTCGCTGCTTTCAGACTCCCATTGATTCCTATGGCATCCGCTGCCTCCAGGGCGGCGGATTGAAAACCAGGTGTCAGGTTAGGAAATGTCCAGAAGAAGACCCAAATGCTAGGGCGAACTTAAACAACACCCTTGCACTCTGAATTTAATCCAGGACGTGACCCCACGACAACCTCCAAAAAACAAATTACTCACGATATGGAGCAGGGTTAGTCTGTGCCAAAGTAATTCATGATATCAGCCAGATAGACTTCTGAATAAGGAACTGGTTTCAGGAAATGTCTTCCACAGTATCAGGAGAGCAGGGATAGTCCACTTATACTCAGACAGAATAAGGGTAAATCAGGAAACAGTTAATAATGCAGGGGTAGGTCATTTGTTATCTGGCAGTTTGAAGGTTAACACTGTGTAGACAGTCTTTGCAGAGTATGCAACAGGTAATCAGGCAGTTTGAGGGTTAACACTGAGTAGACAGTCTTTGCAGAGTATGCAACAGGTAATCAGGCAGTTTGAGGGTAAACACTGTGTAGTCAGAACTTGCAGAATTAACAACATGTAATCAGGTAGTTTGAAGGTTAACACTGTGTTGTCAGAACTTGCAGAGATAGCAACAGGTAATCTGGTAGTTTGAAGGTTAACACAGATAATCAGTACTTGTTGAGATTGGCAACAGGATATCAAGCAGTTTGAAGGTTTACACTGAATAATTGTATTTGCAGAGTTTGGAAACAGATAAACATGCAGATTGAAGGTTTCACAGAAATAACAGTATTTGATTAGTTTGGCAGTACACAGAGTAGTCTGAATATGCAGGGTTTGAAGCAGGTAAACAGGAAGTTTGAAAGTTTCACAAAACAAACAGTACTTGCATTGTTTGGAGACAGGTAATCAGGAGGTTGAAGGTTAATCCAGCATTGTAAATCCTTGAAGAGATTGGCAGCAGAAAATCAGCAGTTAGAGAGATTCCTCAGTGAAATCCTATCAGAAGCCAAAAAGTTAACAAACAAACTGGCACTGGAGAAACAGGAAGCCAAGAATAAAAAGCCTGGTTGTGACATCATCAGGAAGGGGTGGCTCAGACACCTGTCAATCAAGCACACAGAGAGGACTGCAGAGCTTCCCAGCAGCTGAGCGTGACACCAGGTATGCTGGGCTGGAATAGTGGCGAGTGTACCTGGTAGTTATTTGTTAACTTGCAAAAGTAGTCAGATAGTGCCGAATTTGCATTCAGAACATCTGTAGTGACGTAAGCATCGATCTGTGTCGGACTGAGACCGGCGGACCGTATGTTACGTCACACAATTCTACTTTTGCTGGTCTGTAGCCTTTGATAAATAAGGCGAATAAAGCTCTCCACAATTATGTTGCAGAATTCCAGCGTATTTGCGCTTGACGGCTTGATAAACAGGCCCCAATGCTTAAGACAAGCTACATAATGCTGAGAACAAGGTAAATAATGCAGAGAACAAGGTACATAATGCTGAGAACAAGGTACATAATGCTGAAGACGAGGTGCATGACACAGAGAACAAGGTACATAATGCTAAAGATGAGGTGCATGACGCACAGAACAAGGTACATAATACTAAAGATGAGGTGCATGACGCACAGAACAAGGTACATAATGCTGAACACGAGGTACATAATGCTGAAGACGAGGTGCATGATGCAGAGAACAAGGTACATAATGCTGAAGACGAGGTGCATGACGCAGAGAACAAGGTACATAATGCTGAAGACAAGATAAATAATGCTGAGTACAAGGTACATAATGCTGAGTACAAGGTACATAATGCTGAAGATGAGGTGCATAATGCAGAGAACAAGGTATATAATGCTGAAGACGAGGTGCATGACGCAGAGAACAAGGTACATAATGCTGAAGACAATGTGCATGATGCTGAGAACAAGGTACATAATGCTGAAGACGAGGTGCATGATGCTGAGCACAAGGTACATAATGCTGAAGACAAGATTGATAATGCTGAGTACAAGGTACATAATGCTGAGTACAAGGTACATAATACTGAAGACGAGGTGCATGACGCAGAGAACAAGGTAAATAATGCTGAAGATGAAGTGCATGATGCTGAGAACAAGGTACATAATGCTGAGTACAAGGTACATAATGCTGAAGACGAGGTGCATGATGCAGAGAACAAGGTACATAATGCTGAAGACGAGGTGCATGATGCTGAGAACAAGGTACATAATGCTGAAGACGAGGTGCATGATGCTGAGAACAAGGTACATAATGCTGAAGACAAGATAGATAATGCTGAGTACAAGGTACATAATGCTGAGTACAAGGTACATAATACTGAAGACGAGGTGCATGACGCAGAGAACAAGGTAAATAATGCTGAAGATGAAGTGCATGATGCTGAGAACAAGGTACATAATGCTGAGTGCAAGGTACATAATGCTGAGCACAAGGTACATAATGCTGAATATGAGGTACATAATGCTGAGTACAAGGTACATAATGCTGAATACAAGGTACATAATGCTGAGTACAGGGTACATAATGCTGAGTACAAGATACATAATGCTGAGTACAAGGTACATAAGGCTGAGTACAAGGTACATAATGCTGAATACGAGGTACATAATGCTGAGCACAAGGTACATAATGCTGTATACGAGGCGCATAATGCTGAGTACAAGGTACATGATGCTGAATACGAGGTACATGATGCTGAGTATAAGGTACATGATGCTGAATACAAGGTACATAATGCTGAGTACAAGGTACATGATGCTGAATACAAGGTACATAATGCTGAGTACAAGGTACATGATGCTGAATACAAGGTACATAATGCTGAGTACAAGGTACATAATGCTGAATACAAGGTACATAATGTTGAGTACAAGGTACCTAATGCCGAATATGAGGTACATAATGCTGAATACGAGGTACATAATGCTGAGTACAAGGTACATGATGCTGAATATGAGGTACATAATGCTGAGTACAAGGTACCTAATGCTGAATACTAGGTACATAATGCTGAATACGAGGTACATAATGCTGAGTACAAGGTACATAATGCTGAATACGAGGTACATAATTCTGAGTACAAGGTACATAATGCTGAATACAAGGTACATAAAGCTGTGGTTTTACACTTAAAGAGTTTGAGAGACGGCATCAGAAATTTGCGCATTGAAGGGGGTAAGCAGTGCAGCGATGGGTAGTGAATATAAATATGTATGTATATACACATTTTGACACATATATATATATATAAATATAATCATATAGATTTATATTTAAATTACACACAATTCCCAAAGAATGCTAGGTAAGGCACTTTTCAAACCCCACTCCCACCAACCGTAGACCCCAAAACTACCTAGTGCAGTTATTTTTTATTTTAAAAAGCTAGATTTTTTTTTATATAAAAAACTATAATGCCCTCTATTTTGAGGGCATTTGGGGCAGTTTTAGTAAATTAACCAGAGATCTGATCTGTAATTGCTACTGAAAGGTCACGTTAGCAATAACCAGCCTCTACAAGTGGCGGGCTTTTTAAATTACCACGATTTTGCTTTTGCCAAATCATGTTAATTATGGGTACCAGTTAGCAGCAATGTCCACTTGCATTACAAGTTGAAAGTAAATGCGATCGCTCAAATGCAATCGCATTTAGAGTTCAAACTCTTTATGAGACCTGGCCGGAGGAAACAATTTCAATAAACTATTCTATTAAACCCTAAATCGCCACACACCACATCAAAAAGTAATCCACTACACTATTAATCCCATAAACCAACATACAGCCCATCACAAAGTAATCCACTACACAATTAATACCATAAATAAACATACAGCCCATCACAAAGTAATCCACTACACTATTAATCCCATAAACCGCCATACAACCCATCACAAAGTAATCCACTACACTATTAATCCCATAAACCGCCATACAACCCATCACAAAGTTATCCACTACACTATTAATCCCATAAACCGCCATACAACCCATCACAAAGTAATCCACTACACTATTAATCCCATAAACCGCCATACAACCCATCACAAAGTAATCCACTACACTATTAATCCAATAAACCGCAATACAACCCCTCACAAAGTAATCCACTACACTATTAATCCCATAAACCACTATACAACCCATCACAAAGTAATCCACTACACTATTAATCCCATAAACCACCATACAACCCATCGCAAAGTAATCCACTACACTATTAATCCCATAAACCGCCACACAACCCATCACAAAGTAATCCACTACACTATTAATCCCATAAACCGCCATACAACCCATCACAAAGTAATCCACTACACTATTAATCCCATAAACCGCCATACAACCCATAACAAAGTAATCCACTACACTATTAATCCCATAAACCACTATACAACCCATCACAAAGTAATCCACTACACTATTAATCCCATAAAACGCCATACAACCCATCACAAAGTAATCCACTACACTATTAATCCCATAAACCACCACACAATCCATCACAAAGTAATCCACTACACTATTAATCCAATAAACCACCATACAACCCATCACAAAGTAATCCACTACATTATTAATCCCATAAACCGCCATACAACCCATCACAAAGTAATCCACTACACTATTAATCCAATAAACCACCACACAACCCATCACAAAGTAATCCACTACACTATTAATCCAATAAACCACCACACAACCCATCACAAAGTAATCCACTACACTATTAATCCCATAAACTGCCATACAACCCATCACAAAGTAATCCACTACACTATTAATCCCATAAACTGCCATACAACCCATCACAAAGTAATCCACTACACTATAAATCCCTAAACTGCCATACAACCCATCACAAAGTAATCCACTACACTATTAATCCAATAAACCGCCATACAACCCATCACAAAGTAATCCACTACACTATTAATCCAATAAACCACCACACAACCCATCACAAAGTAATCCACTACACTATTAATCCCATAAACCGCAATTCAACCCATCACAAAGTAATCCACTACACTATTAATCCAATAAACCGCCATACAACCCATCACAAAGTAATCCACTACACTATTAATCCAATAAACCGCCATACAACCCATCACAAAGTAATCCACTACACTATTAATCCAATAAACCACCACACAACCCATCACAAAGTAATCCACTACACTATTAATCCCATAAACCACCACACAACCCATCACAAAGTAATCCACTACACTATTAATCCCATAAACCACCACACAACCCATCACAAAGTAATTCACTACACTATTAATCACATAAACCACCACACAACCCATCACAAAGTAATCCACTACACTATTAATCCAATAAACCACCACACAACCCATCACAAAGTAATCCACTACACTATTAATCCCATAAACCACCACACAACCCATTGCAAAGTAACTTAGGGGGTGTTAGGTTAAGGGGTTTAGATGTTAGTGGGTTACTTTTTGATGGGGGTTGTGGAGGTTTAGTGGTAACAAGTTTAGTGGGTTACTTTGCAGTGGGCTATGAGGCGGTTTAGTGGTTATTATTTTATGCAGTTATGGCGGTTCGAGGAAGCGCACAAGTAGGCAGTGTTCGTTTGTTTTTTTCTTACGTTTTTCTCTCAATTGAAGTTAAGGGGAGAGTTAGTACGGTCGCGATATTGCGATATATTCTACCCTGTGCACGAGCATAGAGCAGAAGTCAAGCTGAGTTAGTGTGTGAACAGGCACGGCTACTTAGTTATCGTTTCAGATGAGCCTGAAAAGTTGGAGCCCCGAAGCTGTTTTGGCAGCTTGATTGGGCCCTATGTAACAACATTTCTTGTCAGCTCAGGGTACACAGAAAGAACTTACAATCATATGTGTTAGTAGCCATTTGCAGCAATAAAGGATATTTCTGAGAACAAAAGGAGCGAGTTGTCATTTAGTAGCGTTACTGGGCAGGAATATGACAGATAAAAGGACAATTATAAAAGTTAGCGTTCCTTTAAATGGATATCAGGTGTGCAGGAAACATTACAGCATAGTCATATCACCTAAATACGTTACAGCACGTCCTCTGGGGCAAACGCTTGACGCTGCATTGTAATTTGTCTCCTAAGCTTTTCTTTCTTTTCATGAGGTTGCTAATTTGCTATTGAAAGGATTTTCTAGCTGGCAGGTTGGCTACAGGTAATGGATTAGTACACAGCACGCACAACATTTTACTTCTTTATTTCTGATATATTTGTGCTACGACCATAAAATCCAACTACGGGGTATCTTAAATAGATTAGTTAAATGGACATTACTGTGAGGGATTAAAAAAAACAACCCTTAAAAAACGGTTATGTGAGGAGTTAAGCTCCACATTAGAAATGCACATTTATGTCACTCAGCAAGAGCTTCTATATGTCAAGACGGCGCTAATTTGTGTGCATTTTTTTCTCAAGACATTTTGTAGAAATCAATTATATGTGAGCTAAGTTATTTATATCAGAGAGCTGTCAAAACATGACTTCAGATCCAGCCATAATCTAAACAAATGAGTATGTTTAGCTTTCCATCTGGAAACTATAATATCAATGCCACTGTCGTCTTGTTTGTATTTTACTAATAAATCAGGGATGTCATTACTTGCTCCATAAGTCATTGTCAGTTATTAAAAATCGTAAATGGTCCGCTCACTTGAATGAGTAATCAAAGGTCACGTTTGCAATCAAATTTGTTTCTAAAATGTGCAATGTTATTACAGGGATAGTAAAGTCCAAATTATACATATATGATTTAGATAGGGTATGTAATTTTAAACAACTTTCCTATTTGCTTTTATCATCAAATTTGCTTTGTTCTCTTGGTATTCTTATTTGAAAGCTAAACCTAGGTAGGCTCATATGCTAATTTCTAAGCCCTTGGGGCCCAATCCGATATGCAGCATCGCCCGCAAAATCCGGCGATGCCAAATTTTGCGCTGGTTTGGTATCCTATATACGGGGTAACATAGAAGTTACGCTCGTATATTTCACCCTTCGGCCGTAGTTTTTTGGCCCATAGAGTGATATACCAAACCAGCACAGTTTGGTATCCAATATACAGCGCAAGGCCTTACGTGGCGAAAATGGAGAAATCTTACTCCATTTTCACCTCGCCACAAAATGCACCCGTAGCAGGCCTTGAGTATTGGAGCACCGTAACTCCCTAAAATCCCTACAAAAAAAAACCTAACACCTAACGCATGCGCAATGTCTATCTACCTGTCAACCACAATCCACCACCGAAATACCTAATAAAGTGTTTAACCCCTAAACTGCCGCTCCCGGACCCCGCCGCCACCTACATTATATTTATTACCCTCTAATCTGATCCCCCTACACCGGCGCCACCTACATTATATTTATTACCCTCTAATCTGATCCCCCTACACCGCCGCCACCTACATTATATTTATTACCCTCTAATCTGTTCCCCCTACACCGCCGCCAGCTACATTAAATATATTAACCACTAATCTGACCCCCCTACACAGCCGCCAGCTACATTAAATATATGACCCCCTAATCTGATCCCTCTACACCGCCGCCACCTATATTATATGTATTACCCCCTAATGTGAGCCCCCTACACCGCCGCCAGCTATATTAAATCTATTAACCCCTAATATGATTCCCCTACACCGCCGCCAGCTATATTAAATTTATTAACCCCTAATATGATTCCCCTACACCGCCGCAAGCTATATTAAATTTATTAACTCCTAATATGACTCCCCTACACCGCCGCCAGCTATATTACATTTATTAACCCCTAATCTAATCCTCCTACACCGCTGCCACCTATTTTAAATATATTAACCCCTAATCTAATCCCCCTACACCGCCGCCACCTATTTTAAATATATTAACCACTAAACCTAAGTCTAACCCTAACACCCCCTAACTTAATTATTATTGAAATAAATCTAAATAATATTAATATTATTAACTAAATTATTCCTATTTAAAACTAAATACTTACCTATAAAATAAACCCTAAGATAGCTACAATATAATTAATAATTACATTGTAGCTATTTTAGGGTTTATATTTATTTTACAGGTAACTTTGTATTTATTTTAACTAGGTACAATAGCTATTAAATAGTTAATAACTATTTAATAGCTACCTAGTTAAAATAATTACAAAATTACCTGTAAAATAAATCCTAACCTATTTTTTGTAACTTAGTTCTTTTTTTATTTTTTGTACTTTAGTTAGTTTGTTTAATTGTATTTATTTGTAGGTATTTGTATGTAATTAATTTATTGATAGTGTAGTGTTAGGTTTAATTGTAGATAATTATAGGTAGTTTATTTAATTAATTTATTGATAGTGTAGTGTTAGGTTTAATTGTAACTTAGGTTAGGATTTATTTTACAGGTACTTTTGTAATTATTTTAACTAGGTAGCTATTAAATAGTTATTAACTATTTAATAGCTATTGTACCTGGTTAAAATAAATATAAAGTTGCCTGTAAAATAAATATTAATCCTAAAATAGCTACAATATAATTATTCGTTATATCGCAGCTATATTAGGGTTTATTTTACAGGTAAGTATTTAGCTTTAAATAGGATTAATTTATTTAATAAGAAATAATTTATTTCGTTAGATAAAAATTATATTTCTTTCATGTAATTAACAAGAGTCCATGAGCTAGTGACGTATGGGATATACATTCCTACCAGGAGGGGCAAAGTTTCCCAAACCTTAAAATGCCTATAAATACACCCCTCACCACACCCACAAATCAGTTTTACAAACTTTGCCTCCAAGGGAGGTGGTGAAGTAAGTTTGTGCTAGATTCTACGTTGATATGCGCTCCGCAGCAAGTTGGAGCCCGGTTTTCCTCTCAGCGTGCAGTGAATGTCAGAGGGATGTGAGGAGAGTATTGCCTATTGAATGCAGTGATCTCCTTCTACGGGGTCTATTTCATAAGGTTCTCTGTTATCGGTCGTAGAGATTCATCTCTTACCTCCCTTTTCAGATCGACGATATACTCTTATATTTACCATTACCTCTACTGATTCTCGTTTCAGTACTGGTTTGGCTTTCTACAAACATGTAGATGAGTGTCCTGGGGTAAGTAAGTCTTATTTTCTGTGACACTCTAAGCTATGGTTGGGCACTTTATTTATAAAGTTCTAAATATATGTATTCAAACATTTATTTGCCTTGACTCAGAATGTTCAACTTTCCTTATTTTCAGACAGTCAGTTTCATATTTGGGATTATGCATTGAATTATCATATTTTTCTTACCTCAAAAATTTGACTTTTTTCCCTGTGGGCTGTTAGGCTCGCGGGGGCTGAAAATGCTTCATTTTATTGCGTCATTCTTGGCGCGGACTTTTTTGGCGCAAAAATTCTTTTCCGTTTCCGGCGTCATACGTGTCGCCGGAAGTTGCGTCATTTTTTGACGTTATTTTGCGCCAAAAATGTCGGCGTTCCGGATGTGGCGTCATTTTTGGCGCTAAAAGCATTTAGGCGCCAAATAATGTGGGCGTCTTATTTGGCGCTAAAAAATATGGGCGTCGCTTTTGTCTCCACATTATTTCAGTCTCATTTTTCATTTGCTTCTGGTTGCTAGAAGCTTGATATTTGGCATTCTTTCCCATTCCTGAAACTGTCTTATAAGGAATTTGATCTATTTTGCTTTATATGTTGTTTTTTCTCTTACATATTGCAAGATGTCTCACGTTGCATCTGAGCCAGAAGATACTACAGGAAAATCACTGCCTGCTGGATCTACCAAAGCTAAGTGTATCTGCTGTAAACTTTTGGTAGCTATTCCTCCAGCTGTTGTTTGTAATAATTGTCATGACAAACTTGTTAAAGCAGATAATATTTCCTTTAGTAATGTACCATTGCCTGTTGCAGTTCCCTCAACATCTAAGGTGCAGAATGTTCCTGATAACATAAGAGATTTTGTTTCTGAATCCATAAAGAAGGCTTTGTCTGTTATTTCTCCTTCTAGTAGACGTAAAAAGTCTTTTAAATCTTCTCTCTCTACAGATGAATTTTTAAATGAACATCATCATTCTGATTCTTTGGACTCTTCTGGTTCAGAGGATTCTATCTCAGAGATTGATGCTGATAAATCTTCATATTTATTTAAGATGGAATTTATTCACTCTTTACTTAAAGAAGTACTAATTGCTTTAGAAATAGAGGATTCTAGTCCTCTTGATACTAATTCTATACGTTTGGATAAGGTTTTTAAAGCTCCTGCGGTTATTCCAGAAGTTTTTCCTGTTCCTAATGCTATTTCTGCAGTAATTTCCAAAGAATGGGATAAATTGGGTAATTCATTTACTCCTTCTAAACGTTTTAAGCAATTATATCCTGTTCCGCCTGACAGGTTAGAATTTTGGGACAAAATCCCTAAAGTTGATGGGGCTATTTCTACCCTTGCTAAACGTACTACCATTCCTACGTCAGATGGTACCTCGTTTAAGGATCCTTTAGATAGAAAAATTGAATCTTTTCTAAGAAAAGCTTATCTGTGTTCAGGTAATCTTCTTAGACCTGCTATATCATTGGCTGATGTTGCTGCAGCTTCAACTTTTTGGTTGGAAACTCTAGCGCAACAAGTAACAAATTGTGATTCTCATGATATTATTATTCTTCTCCAGCATGCTAATAATTTTATCTGTGATGCCATTTTTGATATTATTAGAGTTGATGTTAGGTTTATGTCTCTGGCTATCTTAGCCAGAAGAGCTTTATGGCTTAAGACTTGGAATGCTGATATGGCTTCTAAATCAACTCTACTTTCCATTTCTTTCCAGGGAAACAAATTATTTGGTTCTCAGTTGGATTCTATTATTTCAACTGTTACTGGTGGGAAAGGAACTTTTTTACCACAGGATATTCCGATTCATCCAGATCATTATCAGTTCCTGAGATTCTCTTTTCTAGACAAGCATTACCAATTTGTGGCTCTACCGTTTGGCCTTGCTACAGCTCCAAGAATTTTCACAAAGATTCTCGGTGCCCTTCTGTCTGTAATCAGAGAACAGGGTATTGTGGTATTTCCTTATTTGGACGATATCTTGGTACTTGCTCAGTCTTTACATTTAGCAGAGTCTCATACGAATCGACTTGTGTTGTTTCTTCAAGATCATGGTTGGAGGATCAATTTACCAAAAAGTTCTTTGATTCCTCAAACAAGGGTAACCTTTCTGGGTTTCCAGATAGATTCAGTGTCCATGACTTTGTCTTTAACAGACAAGAGACGTCTAAAATTGATTACAGCTTGTCGAAACCTTCAGTCTCAATCATTCCCTTCGGTAGCCTTATGCATAGAAATTCTAGGTCTTATGACTGCTGCATCGGACGCGATCCCCTTTGCTCGTTTTCACATGCGACCTCTTCAGCTCTGTATGCTGAACCAATGGTGCAGGGATTACACGAAGATATATCAATTAATATCTTTAAAACCGATTGTTCGACACTCTCTAACGTGGTGGACAGATCACCATCGTTTAATTCAGGGGGCTTCTTTTGTTCTTCCGACCTGGACTGTAATTTCAACAGATGCAAGTCTCACAGGTTGGGGAGCTGTGTGGGGATCTCTGACGGCACAAGGAGTTTGGGAATCTCAGGAGGTGAGATTACCGATCAATATTTTGGAACTCCGTGCAATTTTCAGAGCTCTTCAGTTTTGGCCTCTTCTGAAGAGAGAATCGTTCATTTGTTTTCAGACAGACAATGTCACAACTGTGGCATACATCAATCATCAAGGAGGGACTCACAGTCCTCTGGCTATGAAAGAAGTATCTCAAATTTTTGTTTGGGCGGAATCCAGCTCCTGTCTAATCTCTGCGGTTCATATCCCAGGTGTAGACAATTGGGAAGCGGATTATCTCAGTCGCCAAACGTTGCATCCGGGCGAATGGTCTCTTCACCCAGAGGTATTTCTTCAGATTGTTCAAATGTGGGGGCTCCCAGAGATAGATCTGATGGCCTCTCATCTAAACAAGAAACTTCCCAGGTATCTGTCCAGATCCCGGGATCCTCAGGCGGAGGCAGTGGATGCATTATCACTTCCTTGGAAGTATCATCCTGCTTATATCTTTCCGCCTCTAGTTCTTCTTCCAAGAGTAATCTCCAAGATTCTGAGGGAATGCTCGTTTGTTCTGCTAATAGCTCCGGCATGGCCTCACAGGTTTTGGTATGCGGATCTTGTCCGGATGGCATCTTGCCAATCATGGACTCTTCCGTTAAGACCAGACCTTCTGTCGCAAGGTCCTTTTTTCCATCCGGATCTGAAATCCTTAAATTTAAAGGTATGGAGATTGAACGCTTGATTCTTGGTCAAAGAGGTTTCTCTGACTCCGTGATTAATACTATGTTACAGGCTCGTAAATCTGTATCTCGAGAGATATATTATAGAGTCTGGAAGACTTATATTTCTTTGTGTCTTTCTCATCATTTTTCTTGGCATTCTTTTAGAATACCGAGAATTTTACAGTTTCTTCAGGATGGTTTAGATAAGGGTTTGTCCGCAAGTTCTTTGAAAGGACAAATCTCCGCTCTTTCTGTTCTTTTTCACAGAAAGATTGCTATTCTTCCTGATATTCATTGTTTTGTACAAGCTTTGGTTCGTATAAAACCTGTCATTAAGTCAATTTCTCCTCCTTGGAGTTTGAATTTGGTTCTGGGAGCTCTTCAAGCTCCTCCGTTTGAACCTATGCATTCATTGGACATTAAATTACTTTCTTGGAAAGTTTTGTTCCTTTTGGCCATCTCTTCTGCTAGAAGAGTTTCTGAATTATCTGCTCTTTCTTGTGAGTCTCCTTTTCTGATTTTTCATCAGGATAAGGTGGTGTTGCGAACTTCTTTTGAATTTTTACCTAAAGTTGTGAATTCCAACAACATTAGTAGAGAAATTGTGGCTCCTTCATTATGTCCTATTCCTAAGAATTCTAAGGAGAAATCGTTGCATTCTTTGGATGTTGTTAGAGCTTTGAAATATTATGTTGAAGCTACGAAATCTTTCCGTAAGACTTCTAGTCTATTTGTTATCTTTTCCGGTTCTAGGAAAGGCCAGAAAGCTTCTGCCATTTCTTTAGCATCTTGGTTGAAATCTTTAATTCATCTTGCCTATGTTGAGTCGGGTAAAATTCCGCCTCAGAGAATTACAGCTCATTCTACTAGGTCAGTATCTACTTCCTGGGCGTTTAGGAATGAAGCTTCGGTTGACCAGATCTGCAAAGCAGCAACTTGGTCCTTTTTGCATACTTTTACTAAATTCTACCATTTTGATGTATTTTCTTCTTCTGAAGCAGTTTTTGGTAGAAAAGTTCTTCAGGCAGCGGTTTCAGTTTGAATCTTCTGCTTATGTTTTTCGTTAAACTTTATTTTGGGTGTGGATTATTTTCAGCAGGAATTGGCTGTCTTTATTTTATCCCTCCCTCTCTAGTGACTCTTGTGTGGAAAGATCCACATCTTGGGTAGTCATTATCCCATACGTCACTAGCTCATGGACTCTTGTTAATTACATGAAAGAAAACATAATTTATGTAAGAACTTACCTGATAAATTCATTTCTTTCATATTAACAAGAGTCCATGAGGCCCACCCTTTTTTGTGGTGGTTATGATTTTTTTGTATAAAGCACAATTATTCCAATTCCTTATTTTATATGCTTCGCACTTTTTTTCTTATCACCCCACTTCTTGGCTATTCGTTAAACTGATTTGTGGGTGTGGTGAGGGGTGTATTTATAGGCATTTTAAGGTTTGGGAAACTTTGCCCCTCCTGGTAGGAATGTATATCCCATACGTCACTAGCTCATGGACTCTTGTTAATATGAAAGAAATGAATTTATCAGGTAAGTTCTTACATAAATTATGTTTTAATTTAGGGGGTGTTAGGGTTAGGGTTAGACTTAGCTTTAGGGGTTAATACATTTATTAGAGTAGCGGTGAGGTCCGGTCAGCAGATTAGGGGTTAATACTTGAAGTTAGGTGTCGGTGATGTTAGGGAGGGCAGATTAGGGGTTAATACTATTTATTATAGTGTTATTGAGGCGGGAGTGAGGCGGATTAGGGGTTAATAACTTTATTATAGTAGCGGTGAGGTCCGGTCGGCAGATTAGGGGTTAATAATTGTAGGTGGGTGGCGGCGATGTTGGGGGCGGCAGATTAGGGGTTAATAAATATAATATAGGGGTCAGCGGTGTTAGGGGCAGCAGATTAGGGGTACATAAGTATAACGTAGGTGGCGGCGGTGTGCGGTCAGCAGATTAGGGGTCACATTTTTTTATTAGAGTGGCGGCGATGTGGGGGGACCTCGGTTTAGGGGTACTTAGGTAGTTTATGTGTGTTAGTGTACTTTAGAGCACATTAGTTAAGAGCTTTATGAACCGGCATTAGCCCAGAAAGCTCTTAACTCCTGGCTTTTCTCTGCGGCTGGAGTTTTGTCGTTAGATTTTTAACACTCACTTCAGCCAATACTCTAAATACCGGCGTTAGAAAGATCCCATTGAAAAGAAAGGATACTCAATTGACGTAAGGGGATCTGCGGTATGGAAAAGTCGCGGCTGGAGAGTGAGCATTAGACCCTTTCCTGACTGACTCTAAATACCAGCGGTAGCCCAAAACCAGCGTTAGGAGCCCCTAACGCTAGTTTTGACGGCTAACGCAGAACTCTAAATCTAGGCGTTAGGATTTTGACTGGTCACTCTTCAGATAAATCAATTGTTTATGATGTCTGTATGGATCTCGTGTAGAAATAGATTTCTAAGATGCACTTACTTATAATTGTTTATGATTTTTAGATCTCATGTAGAAGTGCATGTCCAAGACGCATTTACATATCATGCCACATGATTATCTTACCTTGTTTTTTGTTTTGTGTCTACTACTCTGTATAGATTATGGTGGTATTTGATTTCACAATGCTGCTTCTCATTTTTTAATTGTATGCATATTGACTATATGTATATATTTTATCTGTATGTTTTGTATCCCCTTTATTACCCATTATTTACACCGCCACTTTAAGAACAGAAGTATTATCTTTGTTAGTGATATAAAATGTATTCACACTAGATGGCGCTGTAGTTTAATTAATGGGTGATTTATTTGCACCTGTGTACAGGTATAACGGTAGTCTCTTTGTATACTCAAGTAGACATGACTAAGGACCTAATGATGGTCTGAAACTTTGCTTTTTTGTGGACCATCATTACATTAAAGGTCAGTTTATGATATCTGCCAAGTCTAGAGTACCTTTTTTCAAGATTAGTAAATATGCAATAGTAATGTTTGAAGAAAATAAGATTTAGATGCAGTCATGTCTAAATATAAGAATACATTTAAATATATTAGTCTAGGTTATATACATTTAAAGGGTCAGTCTCCACCAGATAGATATTTACTTTATTAGCCATTCCACATTTTAGCATACTCGACCCTTTTATATGAATATACATTTGACCTGTGTGAGAACCTTGTATGTAAGTCTATGTAAACTGGCCACTTATCTCCCTCATTTGACGGAGCTTGTTAATGAATCAGTACAAACTCTTAAAGGGACAGTATACTATAATATATTTGTCCCTTAATGTGTTTCCAAATACTATTTTTTATCAGCAGCAGAGTATAAAATGTATGAGATTTGCTTTTTAAGGTTTAATTTTTGTATATGAATTATCTGATTTTGGTTTTGAATCCACAACCAAATAAAATGTTTTGATATTGTAGATATTGTTACGGTTGCCTCCAGGCTGGCTGGAAGTTGGACCGTAGAAAAGGATGCTCCTAGCGCTCACCAAAGGAGCAGCAGCACCGTGGACACTCTAACTGCTGCGTAGCCACCATAAGTAACGCAGACTCCACGAACCACCACTGCTGGGCTGGTATCTCGCCGTCTGCTCTGCGCCCTGGACCTACGACCAGGCTCCAGTAGGTGAACCTCTTCCTTCTGTAGCAATCCCCGTAGCTAAGGGAGTATGAAAAGCATAGCAATCCCTGTAGTGATTATAGCTGAAGCTGTCCCCTACAAACATGAGTCAAAGCTGCAAGTTAGAGGGTCAGAAATAGGTCTCATGTGCTGGAGCACACAGCCTGCTTTTTATTGAGGTTACATGCAAACAGGACACTCTCAGGGGGAGGCATAAAATCCCCCATCACACATTTGATATTAGATAGACACTCCCTTTGACAGGCCACAACATTACTTCAGCAGATAACATTTTACACACAATAAAACAATGCAGTCCACCTTATCACTACTAGAAGTCTGATTAGACAATGGGAAAGTTTATCACTAAACTTAATTAGAGCTGATCCCAGCGAACTTGTATTTAGAATGCTTCTTGAAGCTGAACAAAGTTATCTCTGTAGTTCTGACCGAAGGGTCTGTCACATAGCACTTAATGGCACACAATGAAACTGAACCAAGTGGGAGAAAGCCAGGGACAAGTCATTTCACAGGTCTGGGGACATAGTCTTAAAGGGGCATTGTTCACCAAAGTCACAATATGTCCCCAGACGGTTCTTAAAGGGCCATACACACCCAATAAAAGTTAATATGTTTTCAGGGGCACAATCTTCCAGGGGCCATAGTCATGTGGAAGGAGGCTGGCAAATAGGCTTCTCCAAAATCCAGGGAAGCAGGGCAATTTTCCATTTAAAGGGCCAGTTACAAATAGCAGTTTGTAACAGATATAATATAATCTCATTACATTATCACATTGTCTACATATACATGCTTACTTATTTTATATCTGTCTATAAAACAATCACCAATACTTGTTTTAACATTTTATTACCTTCTCTCTTCTATACCCCACTGGGAGTGTAATTCCTTATGATGGTTGTTTTTACACAGCTTGGCCTTAAGGCCAAAGATTGTCTGAATAGGTGGAGATACCACAGGCTAAATCAACTATTTCAAAAGCAAAAATAAGGGTAATGGAAAAACTTGTAAACAATTTAATACACTCCAGCTGGTAAAGTGGATAATTGTGAACAAATTAAAATTGAAAAAAAAATATTGAGTTAACTGTCCCTTTAAATGACTTTACACTCTCATCACTATGGTATGCAAACACTAGCTATGTCTAAATGTGAAAAAAAACTTATCTATAATGTTTTCTTTAAAGATCATTTAATCTACCTAGGTTATTTTGCAATTAACAATAACATAATATCTAAGCTATATTTATTTAAAACTGTCACTTTAAACTAGCAAGTTCACCCTACACATTTCTTAAAAGTGACATAACACAAGTTGTTATGTAGACAACATATAATAATATGTACAGAACAGATATTAGTTTAAATTATACTGATTTTAAAAGATTATTTAAATAAAAAAAAATATATAGTATGTGAAGATATTTATTTTAAAAATAAGATACACTAACAATAACTACAAATTATTTTGTGAGTTCAGCAAACTTGAAAATCTGTAAGAAAAAAGAATACAAATAATTAGAATATGAAGGCAAGTATGTTATTTCATAACACATTAATAAAATATGTATCTGTAAGTATAATAATTAAAAAAAAAATCTTTCTATGCTATAAACTTATTTGTTCTGATATTAAAGCCAGGTTCAGACTAGATATCTATATATACATAATTTGAAATAAATCACTTTAAATTGGCTAATCAAATGTTGACTTACATAATGTCAGGGTGCCAGGAATCAGACTGAGGCAAGAAGTGGAAAAATAATCACACCTTTATTAATAGCAAAAAAATAATAAAAAGTCCACAAGTCAAATAACAAGCCAGGAATTAAAACCAGAGCTGGTACTTAGACGAGCTGAGTCAGGAGCCAAAGCGAGTAGTCAGACGAGCCGGAATCAGGAGCAAGGAGAACAGCAGAGTCAGGAACAAGCCAGGGATCAGGAACCAGGAGGGACGTCAGACTGCCAGGTAATACACAGGAGCTCTCACAAACAGGTCTAAGACAATGCAAGGGAGGAGCATACTAAACAGAGGCCCTTTAAATAATAAGTGATGACATCACAATTCTGAGACTGCATCATGTCTCACACGGATGATGTACACCAGTCTGGCCATAAAAGAAAGTGCAGGAAATGAGCAGCATCACACAGTATGCACCAGAGTCAGCAAGAGAGGTGAGTAAAATGGCTGCCAGCAGCACATGGCAAACAAAGCAGGGAAAAAAAACCTAACACATATTAACATTTAACATTAGATACATTTATTAATTATTCAATTGTATGAGGGACATAATTGAATGTAATATTTCCTGTCCCTTCAAAAACTAAAATACGTAAATGTCACCTATGAAATTATTTCAGATGAAATGTATCCCTTTATCTGTATGATCGGTCATGAGTCCTCTATAGCACAAAGTAGGGGAATGTATATGAAATAAATATTAATAAAATAGGACATTGTGAAAACTAATTGTTAGACCCATTCAATTTATTTATCAATATTTCACCATTATTCCTCCAATGATTTTTCTCTCATGCATGCATTGTGCAAACTAACTTGATGTATGATCTTTAAAAGTCGATTATAGTCAAAATATTAATTTATCTGCATTATGTGTCACATTCATCACTTTCAAAATAGAGGATTGTGAAATACCATCTAAAATAAATGAGAGGAAACATAAGTGTTTCCCATAGAATGTAGCCTGCCTCCCCCAGTCTTGTTTCGGACATTGTGTACACTTACAATGTGAAGGTGTCTTTAGATGTTGTAAAAGTCAGAATAGTTGAAAGACAATGCCACAGACATGATCACATAGGTAATCTTCACTTTTAGTCTGTAGATGAAGTAAATCTCCCTAATCGAAAATAAAGTGTAAATCAAATATCTAATAAAATGGTACATAGTTCTGTATCCCTCCCCCTAACACTAACTATTTCCTAAATGTTTCTTAGCAATAGCTAAATAAGCGTATGTAGCCTATTTTGTGTTATGTTATAACAATCAAGTGTGAAGCTGAGTCACATACATTGTGCATACTCAACCTCTGATGTATGACTTTGTCAATTCAATGTGCTTCAGAGTATCCCTTTATCTGTTATTTCTGTCATTCATCCCTTTCAGACTACCTAAAATCAAATAATGTCTAAAATGAATAATACATGTAAACTAATTGTGTGCCATATGATGGATCAGTGGCCCAACCCCACCCCCCCAGTCTTGGCCCATACATTGTGCATACTTACCATCTGATGTTGTCTTTAAAAATCAGGTGGCAAAGTCAACACAGAAGCCAATGCCAGAGACATATGATGTATAATTTACCTATGATAATAACATATATTTAAGATTTTGATATAGTAATTTTTTGAAAAATCCTTACTTGTTTGCCAAATTCTACTTTCATTTTACTAAAAATGTCACATTTTTGCAATGCTTCTATATAACTTATAGTATTTACCTTCTGAAGTGGCGGTTAATGATGTTGTATCTGACATTGACCCCCTCATCCCGGAATGGCCCCTCTATGACTTTGTTGTCCTCCTCATCTCGTTGGAGGGCTAGGGGCATCTGGACATCCTGTAAAATTAGCAAATTGCTAAACTGTTGTCTACCTCTGTTATGTTTAAAGAGCTATACCGTCCATTTTAAAGTATTGTCAAGGCTATGACCTGCTACATATCTGTTTATATAAACCTAGAAATTTGCTGAGAGAGACAAGTAAATAGTTAAAACACATTCTATATCTGCACATTTTAGCTGTGACCTGCTACATATCTGTTTGGAGCTAAAACTAGACATTTGCTAAAAGACAATTAAATGGTTAAACAACATTCTATGAGGCCTACTTATCAAGCCATCAACTTACTTGCATTCGACGGTACCAATACGGTCGCCTGACATCGCCTAACATTGTGGCCATGGACCTGAATACCTTCTCCATATTTAACAAAAAAGCTGTCAAAAAGCCGCGCACCAAGTAAGGGGCGATGAGCAGTGGACTGTTGTTAACTAACAGTCATTGATCTCGCTGCTCTTCGGCTTTTTCCAAGCTTTATTTGTATACTGTCACTAAACACTGCCACTATACTAAACTGTTTAACCCCTATCCCGCCGCTCTCCGACCCTGCTGCAACTAAATAAAGTTATTAACCCCTAAACCGCCGCTCCCGGACCCTGCCGCCACTCTAATAAAGTTATTACCCCTATTCCTCCGCTCCTGGAGCCCACCACTACCTACATTATGTTAATACCCCCTAATCTGCTAACCCCTACACTGCAGTTACCTACATTATACTTATTAACCCCTAATCTGCTGCCCTCTACACCACCACCACCCCCACTCTAATAAAGTTATTAACCCCTATTGCTCCGCTCCCGGAGCCCACTGCAACTAAATGAAGTTATTAACCTCTAAACTACCAGTTCCTCACATCGCCATAAACTAAACTTACCTATTAACCCCTAAACCTAACAGCCCGCTAACTTTATATTATATTTTAACTCATCCCTATCTTATAATAAATTTAAACTTACCTTTATAATTACATTAAACTATATTAAATTAATAATTAACCTACCCTAACTATTATAATAGAATTACATTAAATTATATTAAAATAAAAATTAATCTAACCTAACTTTTAAACTACAAATGAAATGATCTATATTATATATTTAAACACCTAACCCTACTCAAATAATTTAAATCTACACTAAAAAATTACAAAGTTACAAAAAATAACAAACACTAAGTTACACAAAAAAATAAACACTAAGTTACAAAAAATAAAAAATAAATTATAAAAGATTTAAACTAATTACACCTAATCTAAGGGCCCTATGAAAATAAAAAAACCCTAACCTACAATAAACTACAAATATCCCTTAAAAGGGCCTTTTGCGGGGCATTGCCCCAAAGTAATCAACTCTTTTACCTGTAAATAAAAAATACAAACAACCCCCCAACAGTAAAACCCATCACCCACACAACCAACCCCCCAAATAAAATCCTAATCTAAAAAACCTAAGCTCCTCATTGCCCTGAAAAGGGCATTTGGATGGACATTGCCCTTAAAAGGGACATTTAGCTCTATCCTCCAAGAAGCCGGCAAAAGTCTTCATCCAAGCAGCCGAAGTCTTCATCCAAGCCCGCAGAAGTCTTCGCCCAGACGGCATCTTCTATCTTCATCCATCCGGCTCCATCTTCGAGACATCCGACGCGGAGCATCCTCTTTTGACGACGGCTTCTTCGGAATGAAGGTTCCTTTAAATGACGTCATCCAAGATGGCGTCCCTTAGATTCCAATTGGCTGATAGAATTATGTTTACATTGCGGAATTCCAGCTTAGTTGCAGTTCACGGCTTGATAAATAGGCCTCTATATGTGCACATTTTGCACATTACACAAACACAACTGTTTGCAAACATTACAGTGGCAATTGTCTAACTTCTTAACCATGCTCTGCACAAGTACTCACCAATAAGTCACCAATGGGGAAACTGTCTGTCCTCAAACTGTTGCCAGAGTGAGGACTTTCTGAGGATATGGGCATTGTGACTGGCACCCCCGAAATTCACAAACACATTCATAATTTTAATCCGTGCATCGCAAAGGAACTGCACGTTCAAACTATTAAAGTGTTTGTGATTTCAGAGGTGACCCTCTGTTGCTGGAGCCCGCAGAGCACTATGGGTGCAATCTATTGCTCCTAAAACATTTGGCATTTCAGCTATTCCATTGAATTCCCTCTTGAGGTGTCTCCAATCGTCCTCATTTTGTGGGAATCCTACGAAAAGCCTACAAATTATTTTCATGGCTTTAAGAAACCTTTCAAAAACCACAGAGAAAGTGCCTTGCAACAAGTCAGATATGTACCCCTCTATGGATTAAAAGCTTCAAGATGCCAGGATGTGTATACAGCAAAGCATCTTGGACATGCCAGGGATTGCAGTGCGCATACATCTGCGCGGCTCCAGATACAGTCTTTGTACATCGTACAGGTTCAATAGCTGCTGCCTATTGAGCCGATACTTGTCAAAAACCTTTGCCACCGCTTATGTTAACCAAGGTGAGCCACACCCTGTGATTAGGAGGAACTCTAATCCTCAGGCCTTTCACATGCTCCTCTTCGAGGTGCCGGGCCCGCCTGAGTCTTTTGTACATAACTTGTCCAACAGCACCAACACAATCTAACTGGGGGTTGTCCATATTTGCAGAGCCAAGCAGCACAAGCCAAATAGCAGAGCAAACATGCAATGAGTAACAAGGTATTCAAACACACAAAAGTGATTTGATACAATGTCGGTCATAAGGGACGTTTTGGCCATGGTGTTTGGGGGTTTATAGCGCAAAATGTCCAATGGTAGCGTGTTCATAATGATTGCTGATTGTATACAGTTGATTGTATCTTAGCAGCGCAAATGCTTTCAAAGTGGGCGTTTTTTTGATGTGTTTGTTGAAATGTAGTTTTTCCCCAATAAATTGTAACGTGAAAGTGTTAAAGTGTAAAATATTACAATTACAGTGTATCTTCGTAATGTTTGTTCATATGCGTAACAAATACTTAGTAAATGTGATGTTATATTACAAAACACAAGTCCATGCTCAAATGATTGTAAGTGCATACTTGTCTATAATGTGTGCATAGACATGGCATAGAATCTGATTGATCAATGTTGCTGCAATATTGTTGCAAAACGATAAAGTACGCCTGGCATATATAAGTGATTGGCGATATTTCAATATTTTACGTGTATCATTGAAATCGCAATAATAATGAAGATCTTCCAAACCTCTTGTCTATGTATATGTAATAATGAGTGAGAAACTGATTAAAGAGGCAGTAACGTCCTAATGCTATACTCTGTATGGTTGAAGCTTAAAATGATGTTGTCATATTAGCTACATGCCAGTCTACTTTCCAAATCTCTGTTCTCTTGTTCTACTTTGCAACATTCTTATTGTGTGATGATTAAAAAGATAAATGTGTGTTTTGTTGTTGTGTGATGTGTGTTATATACATACAGTATATGTATGTATTGTGATTCTCTCCCACATATGCTGATTTATATAAAGCAATATAGTATTGTTGTTGTGTGATGTGTTATGTACATTTATGTATGTATTGTGATTCTCTCTCACATATGCTGATTTATATAAAGCAGTATAGCATTGTTGTTGTGTGATGTGTGTTATATACATACAGTATATGTATGTATTGTGATTATCTCCTACATATGTTCATTTATATCAATTAGTATAGCATTGTTGTTCCTTCCAAAAAGCGACAAATAGAATATTTTCTAATTATATATTTGAATTATACGGAATTCCTAATGGTGTATTATGTTTAACTCCTGATCTTAAAGGGACACTAAAGTCATAATTTATCTTTCATAATTTAGACAGAGAATACAATTTTAAACAACATTCTAATGTACTTGCCTAAACAAAGGAGAGGCCGCACAAGGGATCCAATTGAATAAAGAAGGTTTGTTTGTAAAATTTAACTTGGACACACATGTATAGGTGGATAGTCTGACGCGGTTCATGCCCCCTAGTGGCGCTTCATTAGAGTCTTAATTGCTGTGTACAACATCCGTCCTTAAATAGGGTCCAACTGCCCTGACATTTGCCAATACATAACACAATTATTACTACATACAGACAAGTTTAAAAACAAAAGTTAATACACAACATAAACAGTGTTAACATGTCAGTCATCTACATTTATATTGTGCTGAGAATCATACTTAGTGTGCTTTACTATATACACAGCAAATTGTCGCATGCTATCTGCCTAATTCAAACATATATATAATCATGCTCCTCTCTAAGTAAAAGATGCTTGTGTATCTTAGTATATACTACAGGGCAATCCAGTATATATAACTTTATTAACCCTAAATGGGGTAATGGAGTTTATCTATGAAATTATCAACAACCCCAAACATATGGACCCATATCCCAGATAGTGGTTCACTCTTTTTAACAAACAATACTACTTGCACAAAATCAAATGTATGATACTGGTCATCCTGTTTCTATACTTCACATAACACTAATATACCTACAGGTAGCCCTCAGTTTACGCCGGGGTTAGGTTCCAGAAGGAATGGTTGTAAATCAAAACCATTGTAAATTGAAACCCAGTTTATAATGTAAGTCAATGAGAAGTAAGGGAGTTAGGTTCCAGGCCCCTCTCAAAATTGTCATAAGTAACACCTAATACATTATTTTTAAAGCTTTGAAATGAAGACGTTAAATGCTAAACAGCATTATAAACCTAATAAAATAATCACACAACACAGAATATATAATTAAACTAAGTTAAATGAACAAAAACATTTGCTAAACAGCATTATAAACCTAATAAAATAATCACACAACACAGACTTTGCTTGCATTTTTCTGCAAACAGTTCTTTCTATGCATTCCAATCTGGACTGATTTATAGACAGGAAGATCTTGCTCCTTTGAAATCTGCTTGATAGCTCAGGTCTGGTTAAACCGATTAATTTCAGCTTGCTTTGCTTGCATATCTTTGCTGCAACACAAGCGGACAGCTCCACCTACTGGCTATTTTAATCAATGCACTGCTTCTCAATGCTTTTCAATAGCAGTCACATGACTGAAAACAAAGTTTTTTATTCTGAAACAGTGCAAATTGAACCGATGTAAACCGAGGGCCACCTGTATTACCTAAAAAGAAAAAGGGGTATTAGTTTATTCCTTTGTATTCTCCTTAAAAGTTAGTGTGAAAACACATACCCCCAGGAAACTATAAATGATAAATAAATGCATATCATTTCAAATACATATTAGCCATATGGATCTAGACAAAATAACTAATGTCCCACTCTTTGTTTAAACCCAGTGGGACTCTTGTTTTCAATTTGAAAATCCAATAAAGTTCTTTCTTTATGACGGTTCCTTTAAATGACGTCATCCAAGATGGGGTCCCTCGAATTCCGATTGGCTGATAGGATTCTATCAGCCAATCGGAATTAATGTAGGAATATTCTGATTGGCTGATGGAATCAGCCAATCAGAATCAAGTTCAATCCGATTGGCTGATCCAATCAGCCAATCAGATTGAGCTTGCATTCTATTGGCTGTTCCGATCATCTTGGATGACGTCATTTAAAGGAACCGTCATTCGTCGTCTAGTCATCGGTTGAAGAGGATGTTCCGCGTTGGCTTGGAAGAAGATGGTTCCGCTCCGCTCCAGAAGAAAGAAGATTGAAGATGCCGTTGATAGAAGACTTCCGCCGGATCATGGACCTCTTCAGCTCCCACTTGGATGAAGACTTCAGCCGGATCATGGACCTCTTCAGCCCCCCGCTTGGATGATGACTTCAGCCGGATCATGGACATCTTCAGCCCCCTGCTTGGGCTTGGATCAGGACATCGGAGGAGCTCTTCTGGATCGATCGGTGAACCTGGTATGGTGAAGATAAGGTAGGAAGATCTTCAGGGGCTTAGTGTTAGGTTTATTTAAGGGGGGTTTGGGTTAGATTAGGGGTATGTGGGTGGTGGGTTGTAATGTTGGGGGGGGGGTATTGTATGTGTTTTTTTACAGGAAAAAGAGCTGAATTTTTTGGGGCATGCCCCGCAAAGGGCCCTGTTCAGGGCTGGTAAGGTAAAAGAGCTTTGAACTTTTGTAATTTAGAATAGGGTAGGGCATTTTTTATTTTGGGGGGCTTTGTTATTTTATTAGGGGGCTTAGAGTAGGTGTAATTAGTTTAAAATTGTTGTAATATTTTTCTTATGTTTGTAAATATTTTTTTATTTTTTGTAACTTAGTTCTTTTTTATTTTTTGTACTTTAGTTAGATTATTTAATTGTATTTATTTGTAGATATTGTATTTAATTCATTTATTGATAGTGTAGTGTTAGGTGTAATTGTAGGTAATTGTAGGTATTTTATTTAATTAATTTATTGATAGTGTAGTGTTAGGTTTAATTGTAACTTAGGTTAGGATTTATTTTACAGGTAATTTTGTAATTATTTTAACTATTTTAGCTATTGTACCTGGTTAAAATAAATACAAAGTTACCTGTAAAATAAATATAAATCCTAAAATAGCTATAATATAAATATAATTTATATTGTAGCTATATTAGGATTTATTTTACAGGTAAGTATTTAGCTTTAAATAGGAATAATTTATTTAATAAGAGTTAATTAATTTCGTTAGATTTAAATTATATTTAACTTAGAGGGGTGTTAGTGTTAGGGTTAGACTTAGCTTTAGGGGTTAATAAATTATTAGAATAGCGGTGAGATCCAGTCGGCAGATTAGGGGTTAATGTTTGAAGTTAGGTGTCGGCGATGTTATGGAGGGCAGATTAGGGGTTAATACTATTTATTATAGGGTTAGTGAGGCGGATTAGGGGTTAATAACTTTATTATAATAGCGGTGCGGTCCGCTCGGCAGATTAGGGGTTAATAAGTGTAGGCAGGTGGAGGCGACGTTGTGGGGGGCAGGTTAGGGGTTAATAAATATAATACAGGGGTCGGCGGTGTTAGGGGCAGCAGATTAGGGGTACATAAGTATAACGTAGGTGGCGGTCGGCAGATTAGGGGTTAATTATTGTATGTAGCTGGCGGCGACGTTGTGGGGGGCAGATTAGGGGTTAATAAATATAATATAGGGGTCGGCGGTGTTAGGGGCAGCAGATTAGGGGTACATAAGGATAACGTAGGTGGCGGTCGGCAGATTAGGGGTTAAAAAAATATAATCGAGTGTCGGCAATGTGGGGGGACCTCAGTTTAGGGGTACATAGGTAGTTTATGGGTGTTAGTGTACTTTAGAGCACAGTAGTTAAGAGCTTTATAAACCGGCGTTAGCCCAGAAAGCTCTTAACTAATGACTTTTTTTCTGCGGCTGGAGTTTTGTCGTTAGATTTCTAACGCTCACTTCAGCCACGACTCTAAATACCGGAGTTAGAAAGATCCCATTGAAAAGATAGGATACGCAATTTACGCAAGGGGATCTGCGGTATGGAAAAGTCGCGGCTGAAAATTGAGCGTTAGACCCATTTTTGACTGACTCCAAATACCGGCGGTAGCCTAAAACCAGCGTTAGGAGCCTCTAACGCTGGTTTTCACGGCTACCGCCAAACTCCAAATCTAGGCCTTAGTTTGTCTGAAACTGTTGTTTAGTTTACTTACTTAAACCTCATATGCTCTAATTCCAATTTGCCGGTTTTGCGTCGTTTCTATTGGTCAGAGGAAATTCTTTTCCCTTACATGATTGGCTAATTTTGGGGGGGTGTGATAGAAATTTTGCCGATTTTCAATCATTTCTATTGGTCAGATAAACAGTGTTTCCCTTACATGATTGACTAATATTATATTAATATTGAATCAACCAATCAGATTTTCTTACCTTAATTCCGATTGGCTGATAGAATCCTATCAGCCAATCGGAATTCAATGGATGCCATCTTGGATGACGTCACTTAAAGGTACAGTCATTTAGTCGTCGGATCAAGAAAGAAGAGGATGCTCCGCGTCGGATGTATTCAGAATGCTGCCGCTCCGCTCCGGATGGATGAACATAGAAGATGCCGCCTGGATCAAGACTTCTGATGGATGGAAGACCTCTTCTTGCCCCGCTTGGATGAAGACTTCTGCCAGTCTGGATGTCCTCTTCTGCCCCATCGGATGAAGACTTCGGCCCGGCTGGGTGAACACGACTCAAGGTAGGGAGATCTTCAGGGGGGTAGTGTTAGGTTTATTTAAGGGGGGTTTGGGTTAGAGTAGGGGTATGTGGGTGGTGGGTTGTAATGTGGGGGGGGGGGTATTGTGTTTTTTTTACAGGCAAAAGAGCTGTTTTCTTTGGGGCATGCCCCGCAAAAAGCCCTTTTAAGGGCTGGTACGGTAATAGAGCTGTTAACTTTTGTAATTTAGTATTTTGTATATTATATTTTTTTATTTTGGGGGGCTTTGTTATTTTATTAGGGGGCTTAGATTAGGTGTACTTAGTTTAAAATTCTTGTAATATTTTTTTATTTTTTGTAATTTAGTTTTTTTTTTTTTTGTACTTTAGTTTAGTTTATTTCATTGTATTTAATTGTAGGTACTTGTAGTTAATTTATTTAATTTATTTAATGACAGTGTAGTGTTAGGTTTAATTGTAACTTAGGTTAGGATTTATTTTACAGGTAATTTTGTAATTATTTTAACTAGGTAGCTATTAAACAGTAAATATCTATTTAATAGCTATTTTACCTAGTTAAAATAAATACAAAGTTGCCTGTAAAATAAATATAAATCCTAAAATAGCTACAATGTAACTATTAGTTATATTGTAGCTATATTAGAGTTTATTTTACAGGTAAGTATTTAGTTTTAAATAGGATTCATTTATTTAATTAATTTAATGATAGTGTAGTGTTAGGTGTAATTGTAACTTAGGTTAGGATTTATTTTACAGGTAAATTTGTATTTATTTTAGATAGGTAGTTATTAAATAGTTATTAACTACACTACTAATGACGGTCACTTTGGAAATTAATTCAAAGAGATATTGCGATATATCTTGGATGGGCAGGGTAGCAGCCCTTAAAATGATGATCCTGCCAAAGCTCACCTACCTATTTTGTTGTATCTCAATACCAGTCCCGGGGGCGCTGCTGAGGAGGTTCCAGACCCTCTTCAACTCATACACCTGGCATGACAAAAGACCCTGGGTGGCAGCGCATATCTTGCAACAGCCAATAGAGAGAGGAGGCCTTGGCCTTCCCAGTGTCAAAACATACTATGAGGCAGCAATGCTAACCCATGCTACGGCATGGGCTAAGGCCCTTCCACCAACAAGATGGAGGGAGCTAGAGCAAGCACCTAGAGGATCTTCTTTGGTTGCCCCAACATTGGCAAACCAAGGTTCATGTCGCGAACGATATTGTGAAAGGGTGCCGAGATGCTTGGACTAAGCTGAGACACAATAAATTAATGGCTCCACACCCCTCACCAATACATCCAATAAGAGGTCTCTTGATAGGGCTGCTTAACTCAAATCTCAGTTCATGGGCTGCTATGGGACTAAACTCTGTGAGAGACTTTTACAGTAATGGACAGCTACGAACACACAGAGACATGGTACACCTTCCCACACTGTCCTCTAGACATCAATTTGACTTATTGAGACTCCGTACTCTAATGAGATCTTGGGGCTTTTTAGATGACACATTGAGAGATCTGACCGTTTGGGAGACGCGGTGGACAACCAACACCCAACTACACAAACCCCTTTCAGTACACTATCATTGCCTTTTAGAGGAAGGGGCTACCCCAAAAACAGTTCATATGAATGCATGGGAAGAGGAATTACAAGTTACATTCTCAGCAGAAACCTGGGACAAAGCCATTGGGCTAACGAAAAAGGCAACCCACTGTATCACTCTCTATGAACTATATTTCAAGGTAATAACCAGATGGCACTTAGTGCCCACAAAAATAAGGAGATTTTTCCCAGAACATTCACAGCTGTGCTGGAGGGAATGCGGGGAGCCGGGCTCCCCCATCCATGTTTGGTGGACCTGCCCCAAGCTAGCGACTTATTGGCAGAAAGTAGGTAAGATTTATACAGAATTGGAGCTAACTCAAGCCCTGAGCACAGCCCTAGCCATCTTACATTTAGACATAGACAAGCTCCCTAAAGCTAAACAAAACCTCTTGATCTATATTCTCATATCTGCTAAACTGCTTATAGCCAGAAACTGGAAAAAGAGCCAGCTCCCCAGACTACAAAGTGTAATTGAGAACGTGAACTACCTTAAAAATATGGAAAATTACGTTGCTAGAGAGAGAAGGCAACTGAGCAATTATTGCGCTATTTGGGAACCCTGGGACTCTATGCTGACCTGCTCGACCCCTAGTATTGGAACCTAGACACTGGAGGGAGGGTAGAGAGATAAGAACACAGCCTCTTCAGACACCTTCGCCCATGGCCCTTATATTCACTTCCTGCCCCCTCCCCTATCTAGGAACTTGGATGAAGACTTCTGCCGGTCTGGATGTCCTCTTCTGCCCCATTGGATAAAGACTTCGGCCCGGCTGGGTGAACATGACTCAAGGTAGGGAGATCTTCAGGGGGGTAGTGTTAGGTTTATTTAAGGGGGGTTTGGGTTAGAGTAGGGGTATGTGGGTGGTGGGTTGTAATGTTGGGGGGTGGTATTGTGTTTTTTTTTTACAGGCAAAAGAGCTGTTTTCTTTGGGGCATGCCCCGCAAAAGGCCCTTTTAAGGGCTGGTAAGGTAATAGAGCTGTTAACTTTTGTAATTTAGTATAGGGTAGGGCATTTTTTTATTTTGGGGGGCTTTGTTATTTTATTAGGGGGCTTAGATTAGGTGTAATTAGTTTAAAATTCTTGTAATATTTTTTTATTTTTTGTAATTTAGTGTTTTGCTTTTTTTGTAATTTAGTGTTTTATTTTTTTGTACTTTAGTTTAGTTTATTTAATTGTAGATAATTGTAGGTACTTGTAGTTAATTTATTTAATGATAGTGTAGTGTTAGGTTTAATTGTAACTTAGGTTAGGATTTTTTTTACAGGTAATTTTGTAACTATTTTAACTAGGTAGCTATTAAATAGTCAATAACTATTTAATAGCTATTTTACCTAGTTAAAGTAAATACAAAGTTGCCTGTAAAATAAATATAAATCCTAAAATAGCTACAATGTAACTATTAGTTATATTACAGCTATATTAGGGTTTATTTTACAGGTAAGTATTTAGTTTTAAATAGGATTCATTTATTTAATTAATTTAATGATAGTGTAGTGTTAGGTGTAATTGTAACTTAGGTTAGGATTTATTTTACAGGTAAATTTGTATTTATTTTAGCTAGGTAGTTATTAAATAGTTATTAACTATTTAATAACTATTGTACCTAGTTAAAATAAATACAAAGTTGCCTGTAAAATAAAAATAAACCCTAAGATAGCTACAATGTAACTATTAGTTATATTGTAGCTATATTAGGGTTTATTTTACAGGTAAGTATTTAGTTTTAAATAGGATTCATTTATTTAATTATAGTAAATTTATTTCGTTTTATTTAAATTATTTTTAATTTAGGGGGTGTTAGGGTTAGGGTTAGACTTAGGTTTAGGGGTTAATAACCTTATTATAGTAGCGGCGACATTGGGGGTGGGAGATTAGGGGTTAATAATTGTAGGTAGGTGGCGGCGATGTTAGGGAGGGCAGATTAGGGGTTAATAAAATTTATTATAGTGTTTGCGAGGCGGGAGTGCGGCGGTTTAGGGGTTAATACATTTATTTTAGTGGCGGCGATGTCCGGTAGGCAGATTAGGGGTTAATACTTGTAGTTAGATTGCGGCGACGTTGGGGGGGGGCAGATTAGGGGTTAATAACTATTAATGTAGGGGTTGGCGATGTTAGGGACAGCAGATTAGGGGTTAATAGATATAATGTAGGTGGCGGCGGTGTCCGGTCGGCAGATTAGGGGTTAATACTTGTAGTTAGATTGCGGCGACGTTGGGGGGGGCAGATTAGGGGTTAATGACATTTATTATAGTGTTTGCGAGGCGGGAGTGCGGCGGTTTAGGGGTTAATACATTTATTATAGTGGCGGCGATATCCGGTCGGCAGATTAGGGGTTAATAAGATAATGCAGGTGTCAGCGATAGCGGGGGCGGCAGATTAGAGGTTAATAAGTGTTAGATTAGGGGTGTTTAGAGACTCAGGGTACATGTTAGGGTGTTAGGTGCAGACTTAGTGTTTCCCCATAGGAAACAATGGGGCTGCGGTGTTAGGTTTTTTTTCAGCAGAAACTCCCCATTGTTTACTATGAGGAAATGCCGAATTTTACCGAACTAATTCGGATTTATTTGGAGATACGGCAGCTATTTCGGATTCATTCGGTAGATTCGGAAGTATTTTAATTCGGAAATTCGAATCGATCCGAATCTCCGAATTTACCGAATTTTCAGAATTTCCGAATAAATCAGAAACGAACCGCACATGTCTACTATCTATCAAATCTATCTATTTATCTATCAAATCTATCTATCTATCTATCGTATCTATCTAATGTATCTATTGCATCTATTGCTCTATCTATCTAATCTATGTATCTATCTATCTATCTATCAAATCTATCTATCTCGTGGCCGGACCGACCAAGCATCTTTTTCCATCTCCCGGTTCCTAAAATCCATGCCATATACACGTCCCCTGATAGGGGACGTAACAGGGATTAAACTGATAAGAATAGAACTACTTAACACACCACTCATATCTGGTGGCACAGTAGATTGCATGCGCAGTGCCCCAAATTTGAAGTAGGAGGACCGACCAAGCATCTTTTTCCATCTCCCGGTTCCTAAAATCCATGCCATATACACGTCCCCTGATAGGGGACATAACAGGGATTAAACTGATAAGAATAGTACTACTTAACACACCACTCATATCTGGTGGCACAGTAGATTGCACGAGCAGTGCCCCAAATTTGAAGTAGGAGGACCGACCAAGCATCTTTTTCCATCTCCCGGTTGCTAAAATCTTACCATGGGCCTCAGACCGCACGTCTTGTAATTCTCTGTCTGGGAAATTATCTGTCTATCAAATCTATCTATTTATCTATCAAATCTATCTATCTATCTATCTATCTATCTATCATCTATCTATCGAATCTATCAAATGTATCTATTGCATCTATAGATCTATCTATCTAATCTATGTATCTATCTATCTATCTATCTATCTATCAAATCTATCTATCTCGTGGCCGGACTGTTATCTGACATCCACTTGTGTTTCGTCCAAATGTCCGTCGGCCAAATGTCTGCCGGCCAAATGTCCGTCGGCTAAAAGTCCGGCCACGATTGCACGCGCAGTGCCCCAAATTTGAAGTAGGAGGACCGACCAAGCATCTTTTTCCATCTCCCGGTTCCTAAAATTGATGCCATATACACGTCCCCTGATAGGGGACGTAACAGGGATTAAACTGATAGGAATAGTACTACTTAACACACCTTATAATAATGCAGAGAGAGGCAACGCAGAGAGAGGAGTCTGAAGAAGAGGAGTCAGAGGAGGAAGGTGGCTTTGAGGAGGTGGAAGACCAAACACAGCAGGCGTCCCAGGGGGCTTGTTGTCACCTTTCGGGGACCCTTGGTGTTGTACGTGGCTGGGTGGAGGAAGAGACCTTCAATGACATCAATGAGGACAAGGAACAGGACATGGCTAGCTTGGTATCCAACCTTGTGCAAAGGGGGAGTTTGCGGTTGTGCAAATGGACTGTTTTGTTTGCGGTTGTGCAAATGGACTGTTTGCGGTTGTTTGCGGTGCATTACACTTGGAGTTTGGTCTGTCACTGTGAAGCAGGCGTAACCCTTACACTACCTGATCGATACAACATCATACCTGATGTTTTAAAGCACATTATTCCAAACAATTTGGGAATGTTAGGTGATTTCTGCCCATTATGGATTAAAAACAAGACTCTGCATCAACTATGTAATTTTCCGTGGGAGTTTTGCCATGGATCCCCCTCCGGCATGCCACAGTCCAGATGTTAGTACCCTTGAAACAACTTTTCCATCACTATTGTGGCCAGAAAGAGTCCCTGTGGGTTTTAAAATTCGCCTGCCTATTGAAGTCAAGCCTATTGAAGCCCGGTTCGCCCGTTCGCGAACATTAGCGGACGTTCGCGTTCGCCGTTTGCGAACGGAAAATTTTAAGTTCGCGACATCACTAGTCATCAGTAGATAATATTGATAAATTTTTCTTAAAGAGACACTGAACCCAAATTTTTTCTTTCATGATTCAGATTGAGCATAAAATTTTAAGCAACTTTCTAATTTACTCCTATTATCAAATTTTCTTCATTCTCTTGGTATCTTTTTTTATATTTCAAAAGTTTTATTGTGTTTTTCCATCATCGGACATTACATGTATGCAATCTTACAATCATTTCTGAAACCAGAAATAAGAAAAAACAATAATTCAACAATTTAACTTATAACTTCACAAGAGTCAGTTTTCTCTTTCATGAACATATTATGTGCTATCCCATCTCCCCTAACACACTACAGATGCAAATTCTCCTATAGGTTGATAAAGTTCGCCAAAGATCCAACACATAAATAAGCATACACGTAAACATATAAATATGTACATATATGTATACATATAGTGTCATGTCACAAGCCAGGGCTGGCGTTTGGGTGTGCATTATATGTGGTCAAGTATTTAGATTTGGTTAATTCCCAATACATCTTGATGTCTAGAAAAACTTTCAGCTTCTGGGATTTATAATATCCATATTTCTCCAGTCTAAGGGTGTCCTCTACGTGGTTTAACCATTCAGTTGGGGTGGGGGATACAGGTAGTTTCCAATTTTTAGCTAACAGTGATTTAGCTGAATTTAAGGCAAACTGTAATATTCTCTGTCTCAGTTTACAAATGTCCCCCCGGGGAAAGCGTTCAAGAGGACCATTTTAGGAGACAAGGTGAATGTTGGGCCTAGTAAATGTTGTAGGAAGCACTCGATCTCCCTCCAATATGATCCTAAGTTGGGGCAACTCCACCACATGTGAAGCATAGATCCTCTTTGCTTACATCCCCTCCAGCAAAGATCTGAAGAGTTTGGGTAAATACTTTTTAAGCGTGATGGTGTTAAGTACCACCTTGATAAGACTTTATAGTTAAGCTCTAATAACTTTGTAGACGAGGAGGATTTTTTAGCTAGAATATATATGCTGTTCCACTCTTCATCACTCATGTCAGCATTTAGTTCTTGTTGCCAGTTGTATGCATACGTCGGTTATTTAGTGTTACTGTCTGCTGTCAGAATAGATTTTGCTACTGTTAGCGTGTGTCGGAGTGGACCTGGAGAGGAGCACATTGTTTCAAACCTTGTCATGGGTCTTGTCCAATCTGCAATGCATTTGGATGTGTCCACTAAATGTAGTAACTGTTTGTATTTTAGCCAGTGTGTGAATGCCCCATTCAGTACACCCTCTAGTTCGTTTCTCCCTTTCACTTTATGACCATTTAAGAGTTTGTGTATTGGTTCCGTGAACCCTATCTCCCTAGACATCCCATGTGTTTCTCCATATTCCATGCCCCCCAAAAACTCAGCGTTCGGGGAAACTGGCGTAAGAGGTGATTTAAGGGTAGAAATGCATGGTTGGGTGCGCAGATCCCATCCCATACTGTAAACACAGAGGTGTATATACTGAAGGAGCTCGTTGCTTCCGGTCTATGTGATTTTGAAATCCAGCATAGAGCCCTTACCTGTGGGGTCTTCAGGATGTAGGAATATATTGTTGTCCATGCTTTTGTTGATGTGTTTCTGTGCCAGTCTAATATCCTTTGAATGCTAATTGCTCTATAATATGTTTCTGAGCATGGGAGGCCCAATCCCCCCTCCCTGTGGGGTCTATATAGTGTGTTTTGATTAACCCTTGGTTTTATCTTTCCCCAAACATACTTGTTTAATAGAGTTTGTAGTTTCTGTAAGAAGCTGTTCGGCAAGTGAATTGGGATGGCCTGCATTATATATAATATTTTCAGTAGTGTAGTCATCTTTAAAGTTTGTATTCTGCCCCACCAAGAAATTGGTTTAAGCGACCAAGTGTTTAATTCTGCTTGAGTGGTGTTATGGAGTGCCACTTAGTTAAGGTTAAATAGTAGTTTATTATTTGGAGTGAGCTTGATACCTAGATATTTTATTGCTTTTGTTTGGAGTTGGTATGGGCTACTCTCCATGAGAGATGCTAGTTCATCTTTGGGGAGGTTAATACTCATTACCTCAGATTTTAGGTGGTTTATCGAGAAGTAGGAGAGTCTGCCGAATTCCCTAAACTCTTCAGTGATGGCTGGTAAGGAGGTGTGTGGGGATGAGAGGGAAAGCAACACGTCATCAGCGTATAGTGAGACTTTATAGTCGTTACACCCCATAGGTATACCTTTTATACTTTTGTTCTGTTTGATACGCGCGGCTAGGGTTTCTATTCCCAACACGAACAATAGCGGGGAAAGGGGGCATCCCTGCCTTGTTTCGTTTCCTATTTGGAAAGCGTCTGACAGTACGCCATTCAATTTGATTTTGGCCGTCGGGTTATTGTATAGTGTTTGTATTCTTTTTAACATTGTGGCCCCAAAGCCAAATCTTTGTAGCGTAGCAAAAAGAAAGGACCAATTAAGGCGGTCAAAAGCCTTTTCGGCATCTGATGTTAGCAGGATAGATTTTAATTTATTAATTTTAGCATACTCAATTAGCTGTAGGGCCCTAATGGTATTGTCCCTCGCCTCTCGGCCAGGGACAAAGCCGACCTGATCAGCATTTACCAATAATGGAAGAAGGGGGATAATTTGTGATGCCAAAATTTTGGCATAGATTTTGAGGTCGGTGTTTTAAAGTGATATTGGTCTAAATTTGGCTGGGGAGTCCAATGATTTGTCTGTTTTGGGAATTACCACTATGTGTGCTTCCTTTGTCAATGTTGGGAATTGTGCTTCTCCGTCAAGAGTTTGGAACAGTGATAGTAAATGTGGTGCTAACACGTCGCCAAAGGTCTTGTAATATTTATTAGTGAGGCCGTCTGGGCCTGGGCTTTTGCCGACTGGTAATTATTGGATAGCTTTGATAATCTCCTGAACTGTGATAGGTCCATCCAGAGCTACTTTCTGTTGTTCGGTCAAGTGGGGCAGGTCTATGGTTCCTAGGTTTGTTTCTATTTCTGCTATGTTAGGGGAAGGAATGGACCTAGAAAGGTTATATATGTGATCATAGAAATCCCTGAAAACTTTGGCTATGTCAGAACTGTCCTGTACTAATTTACCCTGATTATCTTTTATATTGTAGATATGAGTTTTCACCGTCTTTTTCCTTAATGCTTTAGCAAGCAACGGGCCAGCCCTATTACCCCCTTGGAAGTATACCTTTCTCATAAACAACGCCTTCCTATGGGCTATTCTAACAAGATAGTCATTTAGCCCTGCTCTGGTTTCCGTAAGCCTTTTGAGGGATGTCGTGTTTGTAGGATTCTTTTTGTGGGCTATCTCTGTTTGATTGAGGTCTGCAGTGAGCCTACTATATAGCATGTTGATTGTTTTTTGCTTTTTAATGCTGTGATTGATAAGACTCCCCCTAATCACTGCTTTATGAGCCTCCCAGAGCATCCCTTTATTGTTCACTGAATTTGTGTTGTGCAGGAAGTATTATTTTAGTGTTTGTTTAATGTCCTGTACTATGTCTGGGTCATGTAACAGGGAATCATCTAGTCTCCAGAATGCTTTCCGTTGGGGTTTGGTAGGCCAATCTATGTCCATGGTCACTGTTGCGTGGTCTGACCAAGCCGAGGGCAGAATCTCCGTATGACTAACAAGTGATATGTGATTGTGATCTAAAAGAAAGTAGTCAATCCGTGAGAATGATTTCTGCGTGTGCGAGAAAAATGTGTAGTTCCTAGAGCGAGCATGTTGTAGTCTCCAGATATCAACTAGTGTGTTTGTTTTAAAGCTCTCTACCACACTTGTGCAAATGTTATTAGTTCTACATTTCCTAGTATTGGTACTATCTACTACCGGGTCCATAACTACATTGAGATCGCCTCCCACTATTAGGAGGCCTTTTTAAACTCGAGTAATTTATCATTAATTTTCTTAATAAACCGAACTTGTTTATTGTTGGGGGCATATATGCATGCCAGCGTGACCTGTGTATTGAATATGTTCCCCTGCAAAATAAGAGGCCTGCCCTCCATATCCTCATATTTCTCCAGTAACTGGAAGGGAACATTTTTGTGAAATATTATTCCCACCCCTGAAACCTTTTTATTTGTATGGGAATGAAAGTAACCCAGGGGGTATTCTTGTGATGTTAGTTTAATAGAGCTGTTTTGGAGAAAATGAGTCTCCTGGACAAAGATTATGTCGCCTTTTAATTTGTGAAAATGATTTAGGGCGATGGATCTTTTTGTGGGTGAGTTAAGGCCCCTGCAATTTTGAGATAGGAATTTTAATGTGTTATAAGTTATGGTATAGTTGGAGGGGGTCATATGTGTGGTTTATGGTTATCATGGTGTATATATCTTTGTGAGGAGGATAGAGATGCTCACCAGCCCCGGGTGACAGAGGACACTTACCTTTAAATAGACCAGTAAATAACTCATCCCTGAAACGGGATAGCATTTCTATAAAGGCACCTGCAGTATGGAAGGAGCAAGAGCACATCTGTTGCATCTGAATCTGACAACTTGAGAAAGGAAAAACAAGAAAAAAACATAAGAACCAATAAAATTTAACAAAACAACAAAGTTCAAACATTTTGTTATAGCCAGACACTATCTGTGTCTAAACCAAACGAGAGGAAGTTAGTAACTTAGTTACTGGTAAAGTCCATATGTGGTAGGTATGTCTTTTAAAATTATGGACATGTATAATATTTAAATACTGGGTACTCATTGTGTTAAGAGGTACAACAAGTTTAGTTGACTAGTAATTTTAGAGTCTCACTAACCTTAACACGTATTTGTCTAGAAAGGGTTCCGTGCAATATAGTGTAGTGTTAGTTAGAACGGATAGCAAACTCTTATTCACAGATTTTTAATATAGTCTTCATTAAGCAACAATTGTCCCATTTCAGAGTTCAAGTTGTTTCAGTCTCCTTTGCCTTTGAAGAAACATTATGAGATTGATTTCTATGCCTTTTCCAGTTGACTGTTTGCCAATGGGAGCGCTGAGGTAGCTGTGGATCCGCAGATTTATTCCTCTGAGATTGTTCTGTGTTGTGGACGGGTGGTGGTATCGGTAAAGCTATTCCCAAGGATCTGCAGAACTCTTCCAGATCTTCCGCCGATCTGTATATGGCGATTTTATTATCTTTGTTCACTCTCAGACAGAAAGGGAATCCCCATCTATATTGGATGTTGTTGTCGCGAAGGTGCTCTGTAAGGAATCTTGCCTCTTTTCTGTTATTTAGTGTTATCGGACTCAGGTCCGCATATATCTGTAGAGACTGTCCTTCAAATTTAATAGGTGAAGCCTTTCTTGCTGCTTGCGCCACCAACTCTTTATCCTGATATCTGTGGAACTTGAGGATGATGTCTTGTGGAGGCTCAGATTCTTTTGGCTTGGGCCTGAGTGCCCTGTGGGCTCTGTCTATCTGATATGGTGGAGCTGTTGCGTCTTTCGTTAAGTAATGGAAGAGACTCTGCAGGTATTGGGAGATGAGATCTGTCGTGACACTCTCTGGGACTCCCCTGATTCTCAGGTTCTGTCTCCTTCCTCTATTGTCTAAATCCTCCAGATGGCTCTTTAGCTGCTGGATCTGAATGTCTTGAATTGATAAACATCTGGAGTGACCGTCAACTGTGTTGTTGATGTCATTCGTCTGCTCCTCCCATTCTCTTGGTATCTTTATTTAAAATGCAAGAATGAAAGTTTAGATCCTGGCCCATTTTTGGTGAACAACCTGGGTTGTCCTTGCTGATTGGTGGATAAATTCATCCACCAATAAAAAAAAGTGCTGTCCAGAGTACTGAACCCAAAAAAGTATAGATGCCTTCTTTTTTAAATAAAGATAGCAAGAGAACAAAGAAAAATTGATAATAGTAGTAAATTAGAAAGTTGTTTAAAATTGCATGCTCTTTCTGAATTACAAAACAAAATTTTTGGGTTCAGTGTCCCTTTAAGTATTTGTACAATCTGTGGAAATTGTTTAGTATATTCCGTAGTAAATAGTATGTATCCTTGCTGTACCCCTTTACTCTTAGGTGTATTAAGTGTGAAATCTTGTGACTGACCAATTTCAATTCTTGCCGTGTTCAGTAGTTCCGGGTCATAACCTCTAACTTCTAGCCTCTTACATAATTCTAACGACTGTTCCATATATACATCAAGGTTCTTGGTATTCCTCCTCAGCCTTATTAATTGACCTCTGGGTAAGGCACTGATAAGGTGTTTCCTGCAATTGATTTTTCTAAAATCACATTGTTCTCCACGTCACCCTCCAGTGTCACATCCAAAAAGTCAACCCCCCGGTTATTTTGTATTCCAACAAATTTGAGTTTCATATCATTGCCATTTAAGTGTGCTAAGAGTCTCTCAAAACCCTCCTCCCCAAGGGGTCCATCGAACACAAAAATAACATCATCGATGAACCTCTTATAGAGAAAAATGTCAACCATAAAAGGATTATAGACATCATAGATATTCTTGAGTTCCCAAAAACCTACATAAAGGTTTGCAAAAGAGGGGGCATATTTTGCCCCCATTGCCGTCCCACAACACTGTAAGTAAAATGAGTCATCAAATACAAAGAAGTTATGTGTAAGAAGGAATTCCAAGGCTAGGCATATAAAGGAAATGACATCTGTGCAAAAGCTAGTGAACTTATTGTGAAAGTACCTAACTGCTGCAATCCCCTTTGTGTGGGGAATGACAGTGTACAGTGACACAATATCCACCACCACCCTGGTGTGCCCCTGCTCCCATGTTATCCCATCAAGACATTCCAATAGATTATGTGAATCTCTAAGGTAAGAATGTAAACCCTTAACTATTGGCTGGAGTATATCATCCATCCACTCGGATATTGGCTCCAAAAGTAAGCCAATGCCTGATAAGATTGGCCTTCCCGGGATTCATAGGATCATTATGAATCTTAGGCAAATAATGGAACAGGGGCACAACCGGGTGCTCCGGAAACAAGTGTCATAAATCGTCCTCACTAGTCACACCTAAACCCACTCCATTATCTAACAGGCTAATCAGCTCCCTTCTAAACACATTAGTGGGATTTCCTCTTAATTGCTTATATACATTAGTATCCTGTAGCTGGCTTTATGCCTCTTCAAAGTAATCCGCCTTATTCATCACCACAATGATACCTCCCTTATCATATACTTTTATGATTGAAATAGCTTTATTGTTTATATATCCTTTGTTGAAGAAATAGAAATGCTCATGGGTGAGCCAATTGCAGAAGGCATCTATGCGCAGCCTCCAATCATCTTCTACTGAGCCTATATAGATATGCTGTTCATCAAAGCATATGAAGAGAATAAATCAAATGATATAATAGACGTAAATGAGAAAACCGTCTAAAATTGCCTACTCTTTCTAAATAATGAAATCTAAAAATTGTGTTTTATGTCCCTTTAATTATGTGTTAATTTTTTAAAATGATTTCCTATTTGTGATGATACAATTATTTGTGATTTATAGTTGATGTAATGTAATTTCCTAAATGATTTTGATCTTGTACTGATGTTCACACATGTAAAACACATAACTACAGTGCCAAATAGTATACTTCATCATCTATTTGTCATTATGGGACCTACGCAAGAATCAATGAATTAGTGCAAACCGTAGACCGCCCGTATTACGAGTTTAAAAAGAGAAAATGATTGTGTGCGTTACGAGGCTGATTGCATGCACGAGCACGTATTCCCCATAGAAGTCAAGGGAGGAGAGAAATTGAAAGAAAAAAAATTCCAATACTCCTGTTGAGCACTAAGTGATGACGTCATGTCATACTGTGAAATAGTACCTGAGATTGTGATAATTTCATAATTAAAATATGTTTTATGTATGAAATCTGCTTTATATTGTTTGTATGTAGCAAATTCTGTATGTATGTGATGATATTTGTACGTAGATGTAGCTAAATGAGTGTATGTTCATGTCGGTCTATGTGAGTTAATGTAAAATGGGTTTGTGTGCATTTTTTTTCATACACCCAAGATCTCGTATGTTTGATCCCTTAATTATTTTTTTTTAAATGTTATTAAAAATTAATTTATTGTACAGTGTTTGTATGAGTGTAAGTGTACTTTGTATAATGTTTTTGAAGTGATTAGTGAAGGTTTTTGGTTGCGATATATCAATAACTACTGGTCTTGGATAGCGTTATGGATTTGTGCGTAGATGGGGATTTTTGTTATGGAGTTTTTTTCAAACTTGTAATGGCTGCGTTATGGAAATTGATGCGTTATGGGCCATAACGCTACAATTTGAGTTATAACGCACAACTCGTAATCTAGCTGAGAGTTTCCAGAATTCCAGGATAGAAATTTCACTTTATTCTGGATTACAGTGGCACAAAGACACTACACCCTACTGAGCCCTGGCATTATCCAGTTAAGCATTTCTCTTTTCTACTTCTGTGTATACATACATATATATTCAGAGTAATGTGTAGCATCACTAGTGGATAAAAAGAGATTTGCTTGAAAGAATCTAAGTCCGACCCTATGCGCAGGAGTGCAGTGCACTAGTTTGATGCGGGAATCCAGACGTGGACCCGTTGCTCAGTGTGCCTAGAGGGATATGGCTGTACCTCACTGACGAGGCCCACAATAGGCCGAAACATATGTCTGGGGTTTTGCTGTTTCTCTCATTCAGAGAGGGATTGCCTGGTATTTCGGGGCTGGACTGTACTGTTAAGTCAGGATCAGACTGATATGCTTCAGGAAAGTTCTTCTCTGTGAAAGGCACATGTTGAGCAAAAAGAGGCTGCTTTCTTGGGTGGTAACTAGCCATAGAACAAGCTATTATGCTATTGTCCGTTCTCAGGTTGAGCATTTCTCTCTTTTTATTTATGCAAATTATGACACTTAGGGAAGTCTGCTTAAGTGTGATGCGGGAATCCAGATGTGGACCCGTTGCTCAGTGTGTCTAGAGGGATATGGCTGCATCTCACTTACGAGGCCCACACTAGGCCGAAACGTACGTCTGGGGTTTTGCTGTTTCTCTTGTTCAGAGAGGGATTGCCTGGTATTTCGGGGCTGGACTGTACTGTGAAGTCAGGATCAGACTGATATGCTACAGGAAAGTTCTTCTCTGTGAAAGGCACATGTTGAGCAAAAAGAGGCTGCTTCTAGGGTTGTAATTAGCCATAGAACAAGCTATTATGCTATTGTTCGTTCCCAGGTTGAGCGCTTCTCTCTTTTTAGTTATGCAAGCTGAACTTTGACTGCAAATACCTCATTTATAGGATTTGCTCTCTAAATATGTTATTGTGGGTTTCACAGATTTACTGGTTTATTATGTTGAAGTATTAAACATACTGCAGTTTTACCTCTGTTTTTTGTCTTTCTTCATAAAATAAATCTAAAATAAGAGTGAATACATCTTGTAAATTAGATTTGCCGGCATCAAGATAAATCAAATTTACATTCATTAGATATTGAAGATTTACAAAATATTATGCTGAAATAAATTAGAAAAATGCATCTGATACCTCAGAAAAAAACATATCTAATGTGTACATGACACTTACAGGCATTATGGATATTTAAAAATCCAGCCTTTAACCTCAAAACTGTTGAAATCATAAATTATTGGAATAAGGTTTAGAAAATTGTACTATCAATCTTGTGAATATGCTTATTGCATATAGGTCACAGAGTTTACATGAGATTGATGGAGAAATCAATTTGTGAGACGAAAAGGTTAGGTCCATATAGCGGAGCAAAAGGTTAGCAGCTGTCCACCAAAAATTACAGATTAAAATAAATACTACTTATCATGTTATGGCTTCCTTAGATGATAAACTTCTGAAATCCACAGGGACAAACACAAGACCATTTCATTAATATGGAAAGAAATTGAATGTTTCACTTTATAGTAAATGTTCAGCATCATGAAATAAACAGAATATATCAGAAAACCACATTATTATATTATCATGAAACAAAATCGGTGAAGGAAGGAAGTTTACCCTTCAAATAAACGTCACTCGTTAATAATAGTCAAACAAATGCTACCTGATTGGATTGTTTGGGTTTCATGCTGTCCCTCTTGTGGACAAATGTCCCAGTTTACACAGAAAGTCCCATCTCCACCCAGGACACGCCTCTTCTCTCTCGAGACCCACACACCGTGTCCTGTTTGGCCCATGACATTCTGCAGCCTCATCCTCTCTGTCATGGAAACACCCACATGACTTCTGGCTTGTCATGGAAATAGTAAGAAGGGAGGGTTTGTACACTCGCAGATATGTGTCTATGCTGGAAAGGTAACAGTTCACATAGAGAGTTGAGATATCTCACAAAATATACAGAGAAATGTTGGTCCTGGGACTTCAGTCCAAATGACCCCCACTCACCGCTCAGCTAGTAGGCTAATTGTCTTCACCCACCCGGGGGTGAGCCGTCCGTCTGTGTAAAGAACTCCAATAACCACCTGGGAGACTCCAAAATGCGTGCTGGCCGGAACTTATCTTCGGCGTATGCAAACGCGTCCGCATCTGCGCTGGTGTCCCTGTGGAAAGGCAGAGTGAAGAGACAGACGGCAATCCGTAAGAGTTGGCTGTTGTCCAAATTGCTCTCTTCGGCATTCAGCGTATGCGTGCGTGAGTGTCGGGGGGCGTGACAGTCTTCACCCGGGATGACAACATTAGTAGGGCTATAGAATAAAGGGTATCCGTAATCTGGTGTTAAGCCATAGCGAAAACTGAAGGAGGAACGGATGCCCAAAAAGTAAAATAAAAAGTTCTTTATTTCAACAAGTAATTAAAAGTTGCAAACTGGGGCAACAGTAAAGAAAACAGGTGTAAGACAGGCGAGACACCTATGGGCTTACATGTTTCAGCGCTTAGCCGTAATCATAGCCTCAGGTGTCACAATTAGCAGTGAGTTTAACCCCTTAATGACCACAGCACTTTTCCATTTTCTGTCCGTTTGGGACCAAGGCTATTTTTACATTTTTGCGGTCTTTGTGTTTAGCTGTAATTTCCCTCTTACTCATTTACTGTACCCACACATATTATATACCGTTTTTTTCGCCATTAAATGGACTTTCTAAAGATACCATTATTTTCATCATATCTTATAATTTACTATAAAAAAAATTATAAAATATGAGGAAAAAATGGAAAAAAACACACTTTTTCTAACTTTGACCCCCAAAATCTGTTACACATCTACAACCACCAAAAAACACCCATGCTAAATAGTTTCTAAATTTTGTCCAGAGTTTATAAATACCCAATGTTTACATGTTCTTTACTTTTTTTGCAAATTATAGGGCCATAAATATAAGTAGCACTTTGCTATTTCCAAACCACTTTTTTCAAAATGAGCGCTAGTTACATTGGAACCCTGATATCTGTCAGGAATATCTGAATATCCCTTGACATGTATATATATTTTTTTAGAAGACATCCCAAAGTATTGATCTAGGCCCATTTTGGTATATTTCATGCCACCATTTCACCGCCAAATGCGATCAAATAAAAAAAAAAAGTAAAATTTTTCCAAATTTTAGGTTTCTCACTGAAATCATTAACAAACATTTTGTGCAATTATGGCACAAATGGTTGTAAATGCTTCTCTGGGATCCCCTTTGTTCAGAAATAGCAGACATATATCGCTTTTGCGTTGTTTTTAAGTAATTAGAAGTCCGCTAAATGCTGCTGCACACCACAAGTGTATTATGCTCAGCAGTGCAGGGGTTAATTAGGGAACTTGTAGGGAGCTTGTAGGGTTAATTTTAGCTTTAGTGTAGTGTAGTAGACAACCCCAAGTATTGATCTAGGCCCATTTTGGTATATTTCAGGCCACCATTTCACCGCCAAATACGATTAAATTAAAAAAAATAGTCAACTTTTTCACAAACTTTAGGTTTCTCACTGAAATTATTTAGAAACAACTTGTGCAATTATGGTACAAATGGTTGTAAATGATTCTCTGGGATCCCCTTTGTTCAGAAATAGCAGACTTATATGGCTTTGGTGTTGCTTTTTGGTAATTAGAAGGCCGCTAAATGCCACTGCGCACAAAACGTGAATTATGCCCAGCAGTGAAGGGGTTAATTAGGTAGCTTGTAGGGAGCTTGCAGGGTTAATTTTAGCTTTAGTGTAGAGATCAGCTTCCCACCTGACACATCAGACCCCCTGATCCCTCCCATAGAGCTCTCTTCCCTCCCCCACCCCACAATTGTCCCCGCCATCTTAAGTACTGGCAGAAAGTCTGCCAGTACTAAAATAAAAGGTTTTTTTTTTTACTTTTTTTTTTTAAGCATATTTACATATGCTGCTATGTAGGATCCCCCCTTAGCCCCCAACCTCTCTGATCCCCGCCAAAACAGCTCTCTACCCCCCCCACTGCCTTATTGGGGGCCATCTTGGGTACTGGCAGCTGTCTGCCAGTACCCAGTTTGCATATAAAAATGTTTTTTTTATAATTTATTTTAGTTTTTTCTGTAGTGTAGCTCCCTCCCCCCCCAGATCAATACCCCACCCCCTATCAGATCCCTTAGATGAGTTCCATTACGTTTTTTTTATTATTATTTTGTACAATAATATCCAAAAGTTTCTGTAGTGTAAGCGGTTCCAACCCGCTCCCTCCCCGTGCACGCGCCCTCCCGCCGCCCCCTGTGCACGCGCGCGCGCCCGTGCGTGCCCCCGGCGATCCCGCCCCCGATCCCGCCCCCCTCTCTGACTAAGAAGCCATCGATGGCCGCCCACCCACCTCCCATTTACGCTCCCACCCACCAACGAATGCGGCCATCGATGTCCGGTGCAGAGAGGGCCACAGAGTGGCTCTCTCTGCACCGGAGGGTCAAAAATTGTTATTGCAGGATGCCTCGATATCGAGGCATCCTGCAATAACCGGAAAGCAGCTGGAAGTGATCAGGATCGCTTCCAGCTGCTTTCCAAACCGAGGACGTGCAGGGTACGTTCTTGGTCGTTAAGTGACTTTTTTAAGAGGACGTACCCTGCACGTCCTCAGTCGTTAAGGGGTTAAAAGAAGTACAGTGCATGCTGATTGGTTAAAACATACAAACAAAAGCACGCCTATTTTACACAACAGTAGAAAACATTAGAAATTAACCCTAAATGCCATGTAAAGCTCACAAAACATCAAGAAACCTAAAAATGAATAGCGAGAAGGAAAGAGGGGGGCAAGGTAAATAGCAGATGAAAAATAATATAAAGAAAATGGAGAATGAAAGAAAAGCATAAATATATCCAAAATTAGAAAATGCAATCAAGGCATAAGAGAGTATAAAGCATAGGAGAAAAGGGCGGAAAACACAAAACAAAAGATATGTATATATGTGTAACTCTGATATATTGCTCAAGCAAAAAAGCAGAGAAAAAGAAAAGAATAGAATAGAAAAAGAGAAGTTGCAAATATAAATATAAATGTAAAAATCATAACATGGTTAATAATGATAATACAGTCACTTTCTTATACATAAGAATATATAGATAGAAAAATAAGTTTACTCTCATTTTTATAGAAGTATATATTTGCATTTTAGTTGTATTGAGATATTATAATATTATTCCCAGAAGTTGATTAGATCATATTTTGAGTTTAAACCCAAAGGGAGTCTGGTTTTTAAGGTAAAAATCCAGTACACCTCTCTTTTGGCCAGCGTCTCATCTAAGTTACCTCCTCTATTAGGGAGTTTTGCTTTTTCTATAGCTGCCCATCTAAAGGTGTCTAGACTACTTTTGTGTTTAGTGACAAAGTGTTGGACCAATGGGGTAGAGGATTTTCCTTTGGATATGGTAGAAAAATGCTCCCTAATTCTGGAGTTGACATCCCTAGAGGTCAACCCTATGTATTGCACCTTGCACGCTGTGCACAAAATTAGGTACACCACGGACAACAGAAAGAGTTAGAGGTGGCGCCTATGGATAGCTGTCTTGAAATAAATAAAAAAATAAAAAAGTGATAATTTTATAAGATCAAATAGTGTGAATCAACGTAATATTATTAAAATAGTGTTTTGTGAAAAAAAAGTACCATACAAAAATATTGAAAGAGTGAATAAATAAAATATTTTATTAAAAATGAATATATTAAAACACAATAATGATGGTATTTAATGTATTCAATATAGTAAAAAATGTATTGAAACCCAACAATTACTGGGTACGTGACTTGGTGGCTGGATTCTATAGTATGGATGTATATTTACTAGATGCAGGTTTAGAATCCAGTGAGCGCAATATACTTCAAAAAAAGATATAATAATTATATCAATAGACACTTAAAAAGGCTCAAAAAAAGATATAATAATTATATCAATAGACACTTAAAAAGGCTCAAAAAAAGAAAGAAAAAAATTCAAAAAAGTTCAGAAAAAATGAACAAAAGAAAAAAATAATAAGAAAAAATATATTGAAAAAAATGAAAAAATATATATATGAGAGAATAAAAAATATATATGAGAGAATAAAAATATATATATATATGAGAGAATAAAAAATATATATATATGAGAGAATAAAAAATATATATATATATGAGAGAATAAAATATATATATATATGAGAGAATAAAAAATATATATATATGAGAGAATAAAAATATATATATATATGAGAGAATAAAAATATATATATATGAGAGAATAAAAAATATATATATATGAGAGAATAAAAAATATATATATATGAGAGAATAAAAATATATATATATGAGAGAATAAAAAATATATATATATGAGAGAATAAAAAATAAATAGAAACATTGCTTTTATATATTTTTTATTCTCTCATATATATTTTTTCATTTTTTTCAATATATTTTTTCTTATTATTTTTTTCTTTTGTTCATTTTTTCTGAACTTTTTTGAATTTTTTTCTTTCTTTTTTGAGCCTTTTTAAGTGTCTATTGATATAATTATTATATCTTTTTTTGAAGTATATTGCGCTCACTGGATTCTAAACCAGCATCTAGTAAATATACATCCCTACTATAGAATCCAGCCACCAAGTCACGTATCCAGTAATTGTTGGGTTTCAATACATTTTTTACTATATTGAATACATTATATACCATCATTATTGTGTTTTAATATATTCATTTTTAATAAAATATTTTATTTATTCACTCTTCCAATATTTTTGTATGGTACTTTTTTTCACAAAACACTATTTTAATAATATTACGTTGATTCACACTATTTGATCTTATAAAATTATCACTTTTTTATTTTTTTATTTATTTCAAGACAGCTATCCATAGGCGCCACCTCTAACTCTTTCTGTTGTCCTGTCTAGCATCCATGGTTGCAAATTTGTGAGATTTTTTGCAAACCTAGAGGTAGGCCAGTCTGTCTCACAAACAGTTTGATACACACCCCTTGTTTCTTGGTTGACACCACATAGGTACTTTGGTAATTAAGGCATGTCTTAATGGGATATGTCTGACTAGTGACAGTAGAGGAAAATGTAGAGGTAGTAAGAACATAGTCACAAGGCTTGCATCTGCGATGGCCACATTTATACATTCCCAAATGTTGTAACCATGAGCCTGTAGGATTTTGTGTTTGTTTGAGTTGTGTAGGGGCCAAGATAGATGCAAGTGTGGGACATTTCTTATAGGAACATCTGAACCCATTATTAACTGTCTCTTGCAGTTTATCGTCAGCAGCAAGTAAGGGGAAATGTTTCTTAATAATGCTACAGATCTGAGAGTATTGTTCACTGAAAGTCGTCACAAAGTGGACTTTATTGTGAGTCTCAGAGCTCTTACTGGGTTTGTCACATAGCAAGGCAGCTCTGTCCAATTTGTCTACCTTATGTCTGGCTGTTTTTATATGAGTGCGAGTGTACTTTCTCTCCTTAAGCCTCTTTTCAAGACTATTTGCCTCCTGGATGTAGTCAGATGTCATACTGCAATTCCTTTTTAAGCGGACAAATTGTCCCTTGGCTACCGCAGAAGCAGTATTAGAGGGATGACAGCTGGACGCATGCAGGAGGGTATTGCCTGTAATAGGCTTACGATAGACTGTAGTGTGTATAGGTCCCTTGATATCTCCAATGAGAGTTAAGTCTAGGTAGTTGATGGACCTAGAGTCTGAAACAAAAGTAAAGTGGAGATTAAGGTCATTGGTGTTAAGAAATTCCACAAAAGGAGGGATTTGTGTTTTTGGTCCAGACCATATCAATAGAAGGTCGTCTATATATCTCTGATAAAAACAGATTGACGATTTAAAAGGATTACCGTCTCCAAAGATGTTGTATTGTTCCCATTTCCCAAGGTATAGGTTGGCATACGAGGGGGCATATTTGGCCCCCATCGCCGTACCACACCTTTGGAGAAAGTATTTACCTTCAAAAGCGAAAAAGTTGTGTGTCAGAAGGAAAGTTAAAACCCGCACAATATATGCCTGAAAATCCTGGGTGTAGTCAGTGGCGGTAGCGAGAAAATACTCAACCGCCTCAATACCCTCTTTATGGGGAATTGTGGAATAAAAGGAGACCACATCAACAGAGATCCATGTGTAGTTATGTTCCCATTTGAGGTTAGCGAGGAGGTTGAGTATGTGCTTGGAGTCACGGGTATAGGATGGCAATGCTAGTACCAGGGGCTGGAGAATGGCATCCAGCCATTGGGACAGGCGCTCCAATAGTGAGTCAACTCCACTCACTATTGGACGTCCTCTTACTTCTTCCAAAGATTTGTGAACTTTTGGAAAAAGGTGGAATAATGGCATTTTCGGATTTGATACAAAAAGATAAGAATCTGTATTAGCATCTATATAGCCATATTCCACACCATCATCCAAAATGTCAGTAAGAATACATTTGTATTCATTGGTAGGATTTTGTGATAAAGTGACATAGTCATGAGAGTTGCTTAATTGTCGATTTGCCTCTGCTAAATAGTCTATTTTATCCATAACAACTATGGTGCCACCTTTGTCGGCAGGACGTACCACCAGTTGGTCATTTTGTTGGAGAGTGTTGAGTGCTTGTCTAAGTCTGTGAGGAAGGTTAGAAGGTAATCTATCACAGTCTGACTTAAGTCTCAATAGATCAGCTTCAACACGAGAGTAGAAAGTCTCAATAACTGTACCCCTGCTTTGGATAGGGTAAAAGGAAGATCTATCCTTAAAAGAAGTACCACAGTTAACAGCTCCTAGGGTGCTGTCTGTTTCCAGAGCTAAATTTTGAAGGGAGACTACGTCACATGTTTCAGAAAAGGTCAAAGTATGCGAGGCGTGTATAGTGTTAGTGCGTGCTAGTGGGATAGGTTCAGGTTGGGAGGAGGGTGTGTCGCAAAAATATTTTTTTAGAGTAATATTTCGAATGAATTTGTTAAAATCTATCATGGTCTGGAACAGATCAAATTGGTAGGTGAGAGCAAAACCCAAACCTAAGCTTAATAGCTCAACTTGGTCCTTTGTTAGTTGAGTTGATGATAGATTTATAACATTATTCATTTGTATTTTGTCTGGCTGCGATTTGTCCTCACTGGATATCTCTCCTGGTTGAGTGAGGCTCGTGCAGACGAGCCCCCCACCCCCTGAGGCGGCTGGCCCATGGGAAAAACCTGGTCAAGCAAAGACTGTTCCTGTGTGGCTGAATTACCACCATGTTGTACTGTAGTGACCATTATACTCTGAGTAGGTGTATATTTAGAGGCTGTGGACTGAGGATTGTGCATATCTCTATCTTTGGAATTAGTACCTAATTGTATTTGAGTATTTGTACTGGGTACTGAAGCATTTTTCAGGATACCTGATTGTGAGTTAGATGCAGTATTCATTTAAGTGTTAGTATCAGTGATATCCTCTGTACCTGACGTGTATTCATCTGATGACCTATCAGTGTCACTGTCAGAAAAGGTAACTTTTTTCGATTGTTTATTTCTATTTCTATGTCTACGTTGTCCTCTATGATTATTGGACCGTGGCAAACTGCGTCTGTAATCAGACTGCTGCTTCCTATTCCAGATATAGACAGAATTTTTGAGATAATCTGTCTTGTCTCTGAGGAATTTCATATGTTTGTTCTCCATAATAATTTGTTTGCCACGTACCAATGATTGTTGCAAGATATTATCAAATTTTGGAAAATCTGGATCAATGCTGCGTGTATTAAGTTCAATTTGTAAATTGTCAATTTCAGCTTTAATACTATTAAGTTGGTATGTTCTATAGCGTATCAGAAAAAGACATTAATTGCAAAGAGCATTCAGTAAGAACATTGTTCCAATCATTCACAAAATCTTGGTCAGAAGTGTCAACCTCAAAAGTGGGAAATTTAAATAGTCTAAGGCCTCTGGGAATCATCTTAGCCTTGATATAGGACTGGAAAGTCCAGATGTCCCACTGAGCTTTTGTCTCCTTAAATAATAAAGTCTCCATAGTGTCGAAGAGGGTGCTCAGTGAGAGACTTGATTTATCATCTGAAAAGATTTTATCACAGTCCAAGGGGGGATTAGTACGAGCTGTTGCAGGCATAAGGGAAAAGAACTGTTGTACTGTTGCTGTGCCCTCCATTGTGAATAATGAACGTTAGGAATAAAATATAAATAAATGTCCATATATCAGGAAAAAGTCTTATATGAATAGAAAGCCCTCTATAGACAGCATAACAGAGTGTACCGGGTATCACCAGTAATACCCTAAATAAAGTAGTAAGAAGGGAGGGTTTGTACACTCGCAGATATGTGTCTATGCTGGAAAGGTAACAGTTCACATAGAGAGTTGAGATATCTCACAAAATATACAGAGAAATGTTGGTCCCGGGACTTCAGTCCAAATGACCCCCACTCACCGCTCAGCTAGTAGGCTAATTGTCTTCACCCACCCGGGGGTGAGCCGTCCGTCTGTGTAAAGAACTCCAATAACCACCTGGGAGACTCCAAAATGCGTGCTGGCCGGAACTTATCTTCGGCGTATGCAAACGCTTCCGCATATGCGCTGGTGTCCCTGTGGAAAGGCAGAGTGAAGAGACAGACGGCAAACCTTCTAACCTTCCTCACAGACTTAGACAAGCACTCAAGACTCTCCAAAAAAATGACCAACTGGTGGTACGTCCTGCCGACAAAGGCGGCACCATAGTTGTTATGGATAAAATAGAATATTTAGCAGACGCAAATTGACAATTAAGCAACTCTCATGACTATGTCACTTTATCACAAAATCCTACCAATGAATACAAATGTATTCTTACTGACATTTTGGATGATGGTGTGGAATATGGCTATATAGATGCTAATACAGCTTCTTATCTTTTTGTATTAAATCCGAAAATGCCATTATTCCCCCTTTTTCCAAAAGTTCACAAATCTTTGGAAGAAGTAAGAGGACGTCCAATAGTGAGTGGAGTTGACACACTATTGGAGCGCCTGTCCCAATGGCTGGATGCCATTCTCCAGCCCCTGGTACTAGCATTGCCATCCTATACCCGTGACTCCAAGCACATACTCAACCTCCTCACTAACCTCAAATGGGAACATAACTACACATGGATCTCTGTTGATGTGGTCTCCTTTTATTCCACAATTCCCCATAAAGAGGGTATTGAGGCGGTTGAGTATTTTCTCGCTACCGCCACTGACTACACCCAGGATTTTCAGGCATATATTGTGCGGGTTTTAACTTTCCTTCTGACACACAACTTTTTCGCTTTTGAAGGTAAATACTTTCTCCAAAGGTGTGGTACGGCGATGGGGGCCAAATATGCCCCCTCGTATGCCAACCTATACCTTGGGAAATGGGAACAATACAACATCTTTGGAGACGGTAATCCTTTTAAATCGTCAATCTGTTTTTATCAGAGATATATAGACGACCTTCTATTGATATGGTCTGGACCAAAAACACAAATTCCTCCTTTTGTGGAATTTCTTAACACCAATGACCTTAATCTCCGCTTTACTTTTGTTTCAGACTCTAGGTCTATCAACTACCTAGACTTAACTCTCATTGGAGATGTCAAGGGACCTATACACACTACAGTCTATCGTAAGCCTATTACAGGCAATACCCTCCTGCATGCGTCCAGCTGTCATCCCTCTAATACTGCTTCTGCGGTAGCCAAGGGACAATTTGTCCGCTTAAAAAGGAATTGCAGTATGACATCTGACTACATCCAGGAGGCAAATAGTCTTGAAAAGAGGCTTAAGGAGAGAAAGTACACTCACACTCATATAAAAACAGCCAGACATAAGGTAGACAAATTGGACAGAGCTGCCTTGCTATGTGACTAACCCAGTAAGAGCTATGAGACTCACAATAAAGTCCACTTTGTGACGACTTTCAGTGAACAATACTCTCAGATCTGTAGCATTATTAAGAAACATTTCCCCTTATTTGCTGCTGACGATAAACTGCAAGAGACAGTTAATAATGGGTTCAGATGTTCCTATAAGAAATGTCCCACGCTTGCATCTATCTTGGCCCCTACACAACTCAAACAAACACAAAATCCTACGAGCTCATGGTTACAACATTTGGGAATGTATAAATGTGGCCATCGCAGATGCAAGCCTTGTGACTATGTTCTTACTACTCAAAGAACAAGAAAAAAGGCACCTTCACGGTTATGCGGTTAAAAAGTCTTTAGTTTATTTTCTTGAACAGCAAAACAAATTCTTAAGTTCAGCTCAGGATGGAAAGTTTGGGTTGTTCCCAGTGACCCACTGACGCGTTTCGGCTCGCTGGCCGTAATCGTAGTGTGGTCTGTATAGCCTCTATCGGCTCTTTTTAAATCTGTAGGCTTTTGCCTATTGGTTAAAACCAAAAAACCTGGGAATTAACCCATTACTTTCCAATTCATTTAATTACTCATACGTTAATACTATTGCAAAACTTTTCTTAGGACAATCAATTAATGTATTATAATAAACATCCTCATATATAACATGACTTCATAAAGTTACATTGGCACATTTCAGAAAATAATAAATTCATATCTCAATTAATACTTTTGTATCAACATCGTTATAGAAGGAGAAAAAAGGAGAAAAAGGGCTATCAATAATAATTTTAATTTTAAATAAGTTGTTAACTCCTCTTTTAACTATTTGATATAATGTTACCCTCTTAATATAGTGCAACCTTTTCCAGACAGTCTAAAACTTAAATATCAATTTATATGTCCCCTTGTTTTGGGTAAATTCATTCTAGGTAGTTCTTACTACCTCTACATTTTCCTCTACTGTCACTGGTCAGACATATCCCATTAAGACATGTCTTAATTGCCAAAGTACCTATGTGGTGTACCTAATTTTGTGCACAGCGTGCAAGGTGCAATACATAGGGTTGACCTCTAGGGATGTCAACTCCAGAATTAGGGAGCATTTTTCTAACATATCCAAAGGAAAATCCTCTACCCCATTGGTCCAACACTTTGTCACTAAACACAAAAGTAGTCTAGACACCTTTAGATGGGCAGCTATAGAAAAAGCAAAACTCCCTAATAGAGGAGGTAACTTAGATGAGACGCTGGCCAAAAGAGAGGTGTACTGGATTTTTACCTTAAAAACCAGACTCCCTTTGGGTTTAAACTCAAAATATGATCTAATTAACTTCTGGGAATAATATTATAATATCTCAATACAACTAAAATGCAAATATATACTTCTATAAAAATGAGAGTAAACTTATTTTTCTATCTATATATTCTTATGTATAAGAAAGTGACTGTATTATCATTATTAACCATGTTATGATTTTTACATTTATATTTATATTTGCAACTTCTCTTTTTCTATTCTATTCTTTTCTTTTTCTCTGCTTTTTTGCTTGAGCAATATATCAGAGTTACACATATACATATCTTTTGTTTTGTGTTTTCCGCCCTTTTCTCCTATGCTTTATACTCTCTTATGCCTTGATTGCATTTTCTAATTTTGGATATATTTATGCTTTTCTTTCATTCTCCATTTTCTTTATATTATTTTTCATCTGCTATTTACCTTGCCCCCCTCTTTCCTTCTCGCTATTCATTTTTAGGTTTCTTGATGTTTTGTGAGCTTTACATGGCATTTAGGGTTAATTTCTAATGTTTTCTACTGTTGTGTAAAATAGGCGTGCTTTTGTTTGTATGTTTTAACCAATCAGCATGCACTGTACTTCTTTTAAACTCACTGCTAATTGTGACACCTGAGGCTATGATTACGGCTAAGCGCCGAAACATGTAAGCCCATAGGTGTCTCGCCTGTCTTACACCTGTTTTCTTTACTGTTGCCCCAGTTTGCAACTTTTAATTACTTGTTGAAATAAAGAACTTTTTATTTTACTTTTTGGGCATCCGTTCCTCCTTCAGTCTTCGCTATTGTCATGGAAATACCCACATGACTTCTGGCTTGTCATGGAAACACCCACATGACTTCTGGCTTGTCATGGAAACACCCACATGACTTCTGGCTTGTCATGGAAATACCCACATGACTTCTGGCTTGTCATGGAAACACCCACATGACTTCTGGCTTGTCATGGAAACAAAAAAAGTTTCTTTCGTGATTCAGATAGAGCATGAAATTTTAAGCAACTTTCCAATTTACTCCTATTATCAAATTTTCTTTATTCTCTTGGTATCTTTATTTGAAATGCAAGAATGTAAGTTTAGATGCCGGCCCATTTTTGGTGAACTACCTGGGTTGTTCTTGCTGATTAGTGGATAAATTGATCCACCAATAAAAAAGTGCTGTTGTTCACAGTTCTGAACCAACAAAAAAACTTAGATGCCTTCTTTTTCAAATAAAGATAGCAAGAGAACGAAGAAAAAATGATAATAGGTGTAAATTAACAAGTTGTTTAAAATTGCTGCTCTATCTGAATCACAAAAGAAAAAATGTGGGTTCAGTGTCCCTTTAACCGTAAGGCAATGCATTCTAGCAAAATGGTAATGGTTACTTGAAACAGGAAACTTTAATATATAAACCACACAAAGTAATGTGATATGATCATATTCCCATTGTAAAGTAATAATAATTATTTCTATAAGAATACTAATCTTAAATGCATTAACTGTCTGAAGTGATTTAAATATTTAGTCTTAAATCCTGAGATATCTCCTTACATAGGCTCTGTAGGGGCCTTATTTTAATTAGTTGTTTATTTCCCATTACCAATGGCTGCGGTTGTGTCCATAACCTCCTCTGATTAAGGAATTGGCACCTTTTTAACTCAGGAAGCCCATAACTTGTTCTTTTGGGATTGTACCAGTAAATTGGTAGGATATTATAAGAAACCAGTGTGACAGACCCTTCTGTCAGTACTGAAAGAGTTAACTTTGTTCAGCTTTAAGAAGCTATTTTCTAAAGACAGGTTCGCTGGCATCAGCTATTGTGTGCTGTAATTAAGTTTAGTGATAAACATTCCCATTGTTTAATCACATCCAGAGAGCAGACGCCCAGTGATAAGAAAGGCTCAAGTGTTTCTTGTGTTTAACTTGTTTATCTGCTTAAGTAATGTAATTCTATTGTGGCATGTCAAAGGGCATTTTCCCTCTATCTAATGTACAATATTCTTTCAACCCCCCATCTGGAGTCAGACCTGCATAAATACTGGGCACATAGCCCTCAATAAAGTACATTCTGTTTTTACCTTCAATGTGGAGCCTGGTCTCATGTTTGAGGGGGGAACTGGCTGGGTTGTGAGTTGTTGATCCAATATTCAGGACATCGTTCACCTGGTATTAACCCTTGGTATCCTGTTGGTACCGTAACAATTGGTGGCAAGCGACGGAATGAACCTTATCGCCCAGAAGAGCAACTACACAAGCCAGTAACCTCAGGAAGAGGGGGATTATTACAATACTGACCAAGATGGAAAGAGTACCAGGGACCGTAGGAACCAATGGGCCCAGCATATCAGACAGAACCCCCAAAGAAGCAAGCTTTGATCGGGCGGTTAAAATAAGACTGGCACATTATGGCCCCAACCCATCTGCTGAAATTATCGACCGGGTCATAGCAGCTGTGGAGGCCAACCTACTTCGCCAAAGCGGCGCTGCAGCAGCCCAAGTCACAGCAACCCCAGTGGAAAAGAGAAAAGTAAATTTTGCAGCTTTTAAAAACTTCCTGGAAACAGAAGGAGAGATTGATGGGTACCTTGCGGATTTTGAGAGGCAATGTGCACTACACAAGGTACCCGCAGAGGACTGGGTCACGATATTATCCGGAAAATTATCCGTCCGGGCCAGTGAGGCTTTTCGGGCCATTCCAGATGAGGAAGTCGGGGATTATAATACTGTAAAAGAGGCTCTGCTCTCCAGGTATGCGGTTACACCGGAGGCATACCGGAGGCGGTTCAGAGACACTGTTAAATTAGCTGGTGATTCCTATGTTGAGTGGGCATGTAAGGTGCACCGCACAGCATCTCACTGGATGGCGGGGTTCCAAGCCGTGTCTGGGGAAGAGGTGCTGCAGCTATTCCTGTTGGAACATTGCTTTGACAAGTTATCAGCAGGAGTTAGAGAGTGGGTTCGGGACCGTAAACCCTCCACCCTGCATGAAGCTGCTCGCCTGGCAGATGAGTATATGGATGCCCGCAAACTGGACACTGCTACCACTAAGCCCCCTGCTAGAGTGGAGTACAGACCCCCAGTCACCCCAGCAGCTTCCAGTTACCAAACCCCGGCGCATCGCTATACCACATGGCCTCCGGCCACGAACTACCCTCAGAGAGCCCAGTTCAATTTGCGGGGCTACTCACAACCTATTCGGTGCTTTGGATGTAAGCAACTAGGGCACAAAAGACCAGAGTGTCCCCTAAACGCAGCGAACCAAGCACAGTCCTGGAGAAGACCCGCCGGCGGAATCCCACGTAATCCTCAGCCTGCGGCCCGCTACGTAGAGGAGCAAGAATGCTGGGGCATCCTACATGAGGCAGACCTTGTGCAAGCTAACCACCAGAATAACCGGTAACTGGTTAAAGTGAATGGGAAGGAGGTCAGTGGTCTATGGGATACTGATGCTACCATGACCTTGCTTCAAAAGAACTTGGTGTCTGAGAAAAAGCACACTGGAGACACTGTGGCTGTGAGGGTAGCAGGGGGCGCTGTGTTCCGCCTACCTGTTGCCAGGGTACATTTGGATTGGGGAGTGGGCGCTAGACCTGTGAATGTGGGGGTCATGAAGGATTTACCAGCTGATGTTCTCCTTGGAAATAACTTGGCCCCCCTTGTTTCTGCCTACGCTCCTATGGGTCCCGCTGATGTTAACCCTGTGACTACCTGTGCCCAGATCCGTGTCACAGAGACTGACCCACCTGCTGCTAAGCCCCAGCACGCTGAGCTCAGTAAATCTCTATCCGCTATTGATACGTGGAAGTCCCGTTACAATGCGCTGATGAAGGAGAAGAGTCAAGTAGAGGATGAAATGGTCACGTTAAATAATCATGTAACAGTGCTAGCGGGAGAGAAGAGGAGCGCAGAGGAAAAAGCACGTTTAGAACAGGAATCTCTGCTAGACAAGCTGCACCGACAGACTGCAGAAAACACCAGCTTGAGAGTGGAACATGAAACATTAAAGACAAACTTAGCGACACTGGAGGAGAAGCTGACGCTGGCTCATAGTGAGGTGCAGCAACTTAAGGGCACCCTATGTCAGTATGAAGGGATTGTGGATACCTATAAAGAGCAGGTACAAAAAACTTGTAAAGAAGCCGATGAGATTTTGAAGGACTGTTTAGCCCTAGTCTGGGCACTGAAGAAGTTGAACCCTTATTTATACGGGCAGGAATTCTCTCTCATAACGGGAATACAGATGGATTGTCCCGGCAAACTGACATGCCTACCACCTCCTAGTCCGGTCATCCCCAGGTTGACCCGCCAAAGGGTCAAGCCGGGTCTGCCGGAGTGTTCCACAAGGGGGGAGCTATGTGACAGACCCTTCTGTCAGTACTGAAAGAGTTAACTTTGTTCAGCTTTAAGAAGCTATTTTCTAAAGACAGGTTGCTGGCATCAGCTATTGTGTGCTGTAATTAAGTTTAGTGATAAACATTCCCATTGTTTAATCACATCCAGAGAGCAGACACCCAGTGATAAGAAATGCTCAAGTGTGTCTTGTGTTTAACTTGTTTATCTGCTTAAGAAATGTAATTCTATTGTAGCCTGTCAATGGGCGTTTTCCCTCTATCTAATGTACAATATTCTTTCAACCCCCCATCTGGGGTCAGACCTGCATAAATACTGGGCACATAGCCCTCAATAAAGTACATTCTGTTTTTACCTTCAATGTGGAGCCTGGTCTCATGTTTGAGGGGGGAACTGGCTGGGTTGTGAGTTGTTGATCCAATATTCAGGACATCGTTCACCTGGTATTAACCCTTGGTATCCTGTTGGTACCGTAACAATTGGTGGCAAGCGACGGAATGAACCTTATCGCCCAGAAGAGCAACTACACAAGCCAGTAACCTCAGGAAGAGGGGGATTATTACAATACTGACCAAGATGGAAAGAGTACCAGGGACCGTAGGAACCAATGGGCCCAGCATATCAGACAGAACCCCCAAAGAAGCAAGCTTTGATCGGGCGGTTAAAATAAGACTGGCACATTATGGCCCCAACCCATCTGCTGAAATTATCGACCGGGTCATAGCAGCTGTGGAGGCCAACCTACTTCGCCAAAGCGGCGCTGCAGCAGCCCAAGTCACAGCAACCCCAGTGGAAAAGAGAAAAGTAAATTTTGCAGCTTTTAAAAACTTCCTGGAAACAGAAGGAGAGATTGATGGGTACCTTGCGGATTTTGAGAGGCAATGTGCACTACACAAGGTACCCGCAGAGGACTGGGTCACGATATTATCCGGAAAATTATCCGTCCGGGCCAGTGAGGCTTTTCGGGCCATTCCAGATGAGGAAGTCGGGGATTATAATACTGTAAAAGAGGCTCTGCTCTCCAGGTATGCGGTTACACCGGAGGCATACCGGAGGCGGTTCAGAGACACTGTTAAATTAGCTGGTGATTCCTATGTTGAGTGGGCATGTAAGGTGCACCGCACAGCATCTCACTGGATGGCGGGGTTCCAAGCCGTGTCTGGGGAAGAGGTGCTGCAGCTATTCCTGTTGGAACATTGCTTTGACAAGTTATCAGCAGGAGTTAGAGAGTGGGTTCGGGACCGTAAACCCTCCACCCTGCATGAAGCTGCTCGCCTGGCAGATGAGTATATGGATGCCCGCAAACTGGACACTGCTACCACTAAGCCCCCTGCTAGAGTGGAGTACAGACCCCCAGTCACCCCAGCAGCTTCCAGTTACCAAACCCCGGCGCATCGCTATACCACATGGCCTCCGGCCACGAACTACCCTCAGAGAGCCCAGTTCAATTTGCGGGGCTACTCACAACCTATTCGGTGCTTTGGATGTAAGCAACTAGGGCACAAAAGACCAGAGTGTCCCCTAAACGCAGCGAACCAAGCACAGTCCTGGAGAAGACCCGCCGGCGGAATCCCACGTAATCCTCAGCCTGCGGCCCGCTACGTAGAGGAGCAAGAATGCTGGGGCATCCTACATGAGGCAGACCTTGTGCAAGCTAACCACCAGAATAACCGGTAACTGGTTAAAGTGAATGGGAAGGAGGTCAGTGGTCTATGGGATACTGATGCTACCATGACCTTGCTTCAAAAGAACTTGGTGTCTGAGAAAAAGCACACTGGAGACACTGTGGCTGTGAGGGTAGCAGGGGGCGCTGTGTTCCGCCTACCTGTTGCCAGGGTACATTTGGATTGGGGAGTGGGCGCTAGACCTGTGAATGTGGGGGTCATGAAGGATTTACCAGCTGATGTTCTCCTTGGAAATAACTTGGCCCCCCTTGTTTCTGCCTACGCTCCTATGGGTCCCGCTGATGTTAACCCTGTGACTACCTGTGCCCAGATCCGTGTCACAGAGACTGACCCACCTGCTGCTAAGCCCCAGCACGCTGAGCTCAGTAAATCTCTATCCGCTATTGATACGTGGAAGTCCCGTTACAATGCGCTGATGAAGGAGAAGAGTCAAGTAGAGGATGAAATGGTCACGTTAAATAATCATGTAACAGTGCTAGCGGGAGAGAAGAGGAGCGCAGAGGAAAAAGCACGTTTAGAACAGGAATCTCTGCTAGACAAGCTGCACCGACAGACTGCAGAAAACACCAGCTTGAGAGTGGAACATGAAACATTAAAGACAAACTTAGCGACACTGGAGGAGAAGCTGACGCTGGCTCATAGTGAGGTGCAGCAACTTAAGGGCACCCTATGTCAGTATGAAGGGATTGTGGATACCTATAAAGAGCAGGTACAAAAAACTTGTAAAGAAGCCGATGAGATTTTGAAGGACTGTTTAGCCCTAGTCTGGGCACTGAAGAAGTTGAACCCTTATTTATACGGGCAGGAATTCTCTCTCATAACGGGAATACAGATGGATTGTCCCGGCAAACTGACATGCCTACCACCTCCTAGTCCGGTCATCCCCAGGTTGACCCGCCAAAGGGTCAAGCCGGGTCTGCCGGAGTGTTCCACAAGGGGGGAGCTATGTGACAGACCCTTCTGTCAGTACTGAAAGAGTTAACTTTGTTCAGCTTTAAGAAGCTATTTTCTAAAGACAGGTTGCTGGCATCAGCTATTGTGTGCTGTAATTAAGTTTAGTGATAAACATTCCCATTGTTTAATCACATCCAGAGAGCAGACACCCAGTGATAAGAAATGCTCAAGTGTGTCTTGTGTTTAACTTGTTTATCTGCTTAAGAAATGTAATTCTATTGTAGCCTGTCAATGGGCGTTTTCCCTCTATCTAATGTACAATATTCTTTCAACCCCCCATCTGGGGTCAGACCTGCATAAATACTGGGCACATAGCCCTCAATAAAGTACATTCTGTTTTTACCTTCAATGTGGAGCCTGGTCTCATGTTTGAGGGGGGAACTGGCTGGGTTGTGAGTTGCTGATCCCATATTCAGGACATCGTTCACCTGGTATTAACCCTTGGTATCCTGTTGGTACCGTAACAACCAGTTCTACTCGCTTATTTGCAACTCACCTTCCTAAATACCAGTTTTAAAACAAGAAACACGCAGAACATTACTGGACCCGTCAAAGCATAAGTAGCTGCAATTCTATCACCTTTGTTATATCATTATATTGTAACTGTACTGACCACCATATGCTGCCAACTTCCCCAATCTCAGCAATAGTAGTGGAATTAGAGAATAATGAGTAAACACTGTTGGGTGTGGGGTGTCATGGTGAGCACATTTCTAGACCAGCACGGAAATTGAAAACACTCCATTTACTTTCACTGTTGACAAATAATTTTTTTGCAGGAATATTAATAAAATTACCCAGCCAGATGTCTGTTGCTCTATAGGACCACTATAAGGGACATCTGTATATTCTCCCAATTATACAAATTATCTCTGTTATTTGTTAAGGACCCCGTGCTACCTTCTCAGATCTAAACGGGACTTCTGGGGTCTCAAACTGCCAAAGCTTTAATTTCACTGCCCACAAGGGTGTATTTACTACTGAAACATTAAAGGTAGGGAAAAAATATTACCATTAAAGCACCACTAATAATTCAATACCACTAATCAGATCAAATTTAAGTAATACAGGTTGTATTATAGTAATATATACATTTTATATAAATTGTGGGGGGTGCTCAATACCCAAGAATATATTTAGCAGAAAAGAGAAAGGATGAGTGGACAAATCCAGAGAACTCATAGAATGTATATTAATTAATACAAAGGTAATGTCAGGGGAATCCACCAACATGGAGATAAATAAAACTTAACATTTAATTGTCATAATTAAAAATGTGTATTGACCAGTGTATTTATTAAAACTTAGATTAGTATAAAAGTCTTGAGTGCCAGCATGCACAGATTGCTAATAGAGATAACGACCAGCAGTAAGGCACCACACAGACCAATACAAACGAACATGCTAGTGTGCTGCATACAGAGCTGTTATCTAAAGAAGAGGATTGACCTCACAACGTATTTAAACTAATGAAATGCAGCCACAAAGGTAACTAAGCAGAGGTCTGAGTGGTAACTACAAATATTATCAACCAATAGAAGTGGCTCAATAAGAGCTGGGTATAAACAAAAATATAATTGATAAATGTGAAGATTGGACTCAGAGGATATGCCTGATGTGCATTTCACTGCTACACGGCTTTGTCAAAGTGTATACTCTTTATGCAGCACACTAGCGTGTTCTTTGTATTGGTCTGTGTGGTGCCTTACTGCTGATCGTTATCTCTATTAGCAATCTGTGCATGCTGGCACTCAAGACTTTTATCTTAATCTAAGTTTTAATAAACACACTGGTCAATACACATTTTTAATTATGACAATTAAAAATGTTAAGTTTTATTTATCTCCATGTTGGTGGATTCCCCTGCAATTAACTTTGTATTAATTAATATACATTCTCTGAGTGCTCTGGATTTTCTGCTTAATATATTTACTACTGGGTGCTCTCTTAAGCCTAAATCTATAGTTGGATTATTTCAAATGATTTCCTTATTCTATTAAGGAGTGACTCATTGTCATTAAACATTTATTTAGCTCTTGCGGGAAAGACTTGCACATGCTTCCTGCAATGTTAGACACAGCGGCCATCACCTCTCCCCCACCACTGAGCTCTTGCGGGACAGACTCGCAAATGAGTCCTACAATGTAAATAGCAGCGGTCATCACCTCTCCATCACCACTGAGCTCTTGTGGGACAGACTCGCAAATGAGTCCTACAATGTAAATAGCAGCGGTCGTCACCTCTCCACCACCACTGAGCTCTTGTGGGACAGGCTCGCATATGCTTCCTACAATGTAAATAGCAGCGGTCATCACCTCTCCACCACCACTGAGCTCTTGTGGGACAGACTTGCACATGCTTCCTACAATGTAAATAGCAGCGGTCATCACCTCTCCACCACCACTGAGCTCTTGTGGGACAGGCTCGCACATGCTTCCTACAATGTAAATAGCAGTGGTCATCACCTCTCCACCACCACTGAGCTCTTGCGGGACAGGCTCGCACATGCTTCCTACAATGTAAATAGCAGTGGTCATCACCTCTCCACCACCACTGAAATCTTGCAGGACAGGCTCACACATGCGTCCTACACTGTAAATAACAGTGGTCATCACTTCTCCACCACCACTGAGCTCTTGCGGGAAAGGCTCGCACATGCTTCCTACAATGTAAATAGCAGCGGTCTTCACTTCTCCACCACCACTGAGCTCTTGCGGGACAGGCTCGCACATGCTTCCTACAATGTAAATAGCAGCGGTCATCACCTCTCCACCACCACTGAGTACTTGCGGGACAGGCTCACACATGCTTCCTACAATGTAAATAGCAGCGGTCATCACCTCTCCACCACCACTGAGCTCTTTGCGGGACAGGCTCACACATGCTTCCTACAATGTAAATAGCAGCGGTCATCACCTCTCCACCACCACTGAGCTTTTTCAGGACAAACTTGCACATGATTCCTACAATGTAAATAGCAGTGGTCATCACCTCTCCACCATCACTGAACTCTTGCAGGACAGGCTCGCACATGCTTCCTGCAATGTATGACACAGCGGTAATCACCTCTCCATCACCACTGAGCTCTTGCGGGACAGGCTCACACATGCGTCCTACAAAGTAAATAGCAGTGGTCATCACCTCTCCACCACCACTGAGCTCTTGCGGGACAGGCTCGCACATGCTTCCTGCAATGTTAGACACAGCGGCCATCACCTCTCCACCACCACTGAGCTCTTGCGGGACAGACTCGCACATGCGTCCTGCAATGTTAGACACAGCGGCCATCACCTCTCCACCACCACTGAGCTCTTGGGGGACAGGCTCACACATGCGTCCTACAAAGTAAATAGCAGTGGTCATCACCTCTCCACCACCACTGAGCTCTTGCGGGACAGGCTCGCACATGCTTCCTGCAATGTTAGACAAAGCGGCCATTACCTCTCCACCACCACTGAGCTCTTGGGGGACAGACTCGCACATGCGTCCTGCAATGTTAGACACAGCGGCCATCACCTCTCCACCACCACTGAGCTCTTGCGGGACAGGCTCACACATGCGTCCTACAAAGTAAATAGCAGTGGTCATCACCTCTCCACCACCACTGAGCTCTTGCGGGACAGGCTCGCACATGCTTCCTGCAATGATAGACAAAGCGGCCATCACCTCTCCACCACCACTGAGCTCTTGCGGGACAGACTCGCACATGCGTCCTGCAATGTTAGACACAGCGGCCAACACCTCTCCACCACCACTGAGCTTTTGCTGGACAGGCTCACACATGCGTCCTACAAAGTAAATAGCAGTGGTCATCACCTCTCCACCACCACTGAGCTCTTGTGGGACAGGCTCGCACATGCTTCCTACAATGTAAATAGCAGCGGTCATCACCTCTCCACCACCACTGAGCTCTTGCGGGACAGGCTCGCACATGCTTCCTACAATGTAAATAGCAGTGGTCATCACCTCTCCACCACCACTGAACTCTTGCAGGACAGGCTCACACATGCGTCCTACACTGTAAATAACAGTGGTCATCACTTCTCCACCACCACTGAGCTCTTGCGGGACACGCTCGCACATGCTTCCTACAATGTAAATAGCAGCGGTCTTCACTTCTCCACCACCACTGAGCTCTTGCGGGACAGGCTCGCACATGCTTCCTACAAAGTAAATAGCAGCGGTCATCACCTCTCCACCACCACTGAGCTCTTGTGGGACAGACTCGCAAATGCATGCTACAATGTAAATAGCAGCGGTCATCACCTCTCAACCACCACTGAGCTATTGCGGGACAGGCTCGTACATGCGTCCTACAATGTAAATAGCAGCGGTCATCACCTCTCCACCACCACTGAGCTCTTGCGGGACAGGCTCGCACATGAGTCCTACAATGTAAATAGCAGCGGTCATCAACTCTCCACCACCACTGAGCTCTTGTGGGACAGGCTCACACATGCGTCCTACAAAGTAAATAGCAGTGGTCATCACCACCACTGAGTTTTTGCGGGACAGGCTCACACATGCATCCTACATTGTAAATAGCAGCGGTTATCACCTCTCTGTCACACCACTGAGCTCTTGTGGGACAGACTCGCACATGCTTCCTACACTGTAAATAGCAGCGGTCATCACCTCTCCACCACCATGAGCTCTTGCCGGACAGTCTCGCACATGCGTCTTACACTGTAAAAAGCAGCGGTCATCACCTCTCCACCACCACTGAACTCTTGCAGGACAGACTCGCACATGCGTCCTCCAATGTATAACACAGCGGTCATCACCTCTCCACCACCACTGAGCTCTTGCGGGACAGACTCGCACATGCTTCCTGCAATGTTAGACACAGCGGTCATCACCTCTCCACCATCACTAGGCTCTTGTGGGAAAGGCTCGCACATGCTTCCTGCAATGTAAATAGCAGCGGTCATCACCTCTCCACCACCACTGAGCTCTTGTGGGACAGGCTCACACATGCTTCCTGCATTGTAAGACACAGCGGTCATCACCTCTCCACCAACACTGAGCTCTTGCGGGACAGACTCGCACATTCTTCCTGCAATGTTAGACACAGCGGTCATCACCTCTCCACCACCACTGAGATCTAGCAGGACAGACTCGCACATGCTTCCTGCAATGTTAGACACAGCGGTCATCACCTCTCCACCACCACTGAGCTCTTGCGGGACAGACTCGCACATGCTTCCTGCAATGTTAGACACAGCGGTCATCACCTCTCCACCATCACTGAGCTTTTGTGGGACAGACTTGCACAAGTGTCCTACACTGTAAATAGCAGCGGTCATCACCTCTCCGTCACACCACTGAGCTCTTGTAGGACAGACTCACACATGCTTTCTGCAATGTAAATAGCAGCGGTCATCACCTCTCCACCACCACTGAGCTCTTGCGGGACAGACTCGCACATGCGTCCTACAATGTAAAAAGCAGTGGTCATCACCTCTCCACCACCACTGAACTTTTGCAGGACAGGCTTGCACATGCTTCCTGCAATGTATGACACAGCAGTCATCACCTCTCCACCATCACTGAGCTCTTGCGGTACAAACTAGGACATGCTTCCTGCAATGTTAGACACAGCGGTCATCACCTCTCTACCACCACTGAGCTCTTGCAGTACACCCTTGCACATGCGTCCTACACTGTAAATAGCAGCAGTCATCACCTCTCCACCACCACTGAGATCTTGCGGGACAGGCTCGTACATGCTTCCTACAATGTAAATAGCAGCGGTCATTACCTCTCCACCACCACTGAGCTCTTGCGGGACAGGCTCGCCCATGCTTCCTACAATGTAAATAGCAGCGGTCATCACCTCTCCACCACCACTGAGCTCTTGTGGGACAGGCTCACACATGCGTCCTACAAAGTAAATAGCAGTGGTCATCACCACCACTGAGTTTTTGCGGGACAGGCTCACACATGCATCCTACATTGTAAATAGCAGCGGTTATCACCTCTCTGTCACACCACTGAGCTCTTGTGGGACAGACTCGCACATGCTTCCTACACTGTAAATAGCAGCGGTCATCACCTCTCCACCACCATGAGCTCTTGCCGGACAGTCTCGCACATGCGTCTTACACTGTAAAAAGCAGCGGTCATCACCTCTCCACCACCACTGAGCTCTTGCGGGACAGGCTCGCACATGCTTCCTACAATGTAAATAGCAGTGGTCATCACTTCTCCACCACCACTGAGCTCTTGCGGGACAGGCTTGCACATGCTTCCTACAATGTAAATAGCAGCGGTCATCACCTCTCCACCACCACTGAGCTCTTGCGGGACAGGCTCACACATGCTTCCTACACTGTAAATAACAGTGGTCATCACTTCTCCACCACCACTGAGCTCTTGCGGGACAGGCTCGCACATGCTTCCTACAATGTAAATAGCAGCGGTCTTCACTTCTCCACCACCACTGAGCTCTTGCGGGACAGGCTCGCACATGCTTCCTACAATGTAAATAGCAGCGGTCATCACCTCTCCACCACCACTGAGCTCTTGCGGGACAGGCTCACACATGCTTCCTACAATGTAAATAGCAGCGGTCATCACCTCTCTACCACCACTGAGCTCTTGCGGGACAGGCTCACACATGCTTCCTACAATGTAAATAGCAGCGGTCATCACCTCTCCACCACCACTGAGCTTTTTCAGGACAAACTTGCACATGCTTCCTACAATGTAAATAGCAGTGGTCATCACCTCTCCACCATCACTGAACTCTTGCAGGACAGGCTCGCACATGCTTCCTGCAATGTATGACACAGCAGTAATCACCTCTCCACCACCACTGAGCTCTTGCGGGACAGGCTCATACATGCGTCCTACAAAGTAAATAGCAGTGGTCATCACCTCTCCACCACCACTGAGCTCTTGCGGGACAGGCTCGCACATGCTTCCTGCAATGTTAGACACAGCGGCCATCACCTCTCCACCACCACTGAGCTCTTGCGGGACAGACTGGCACATGCGTCCTGCAATGTTAGACACAGCGGCCATCACCTCTCCACCACTGAGCTCTTGCGGGACAGGCTCACACATGCGTCCTACAAAGTAAATAGCAGTGGTCATCACCTCTCCACCACCACTGAGCTCTTGAGGGACATGCTCGCACATGCTTCCTGCAATGTTAGACACAGCGGCCATCACCTCTCCACCACCACTGAGCTCTTGCGGGACAGACTCGCACATGCATCCTACAATGTAAATAGCAGCCGTCATCACCTCTCCACCACCACTGAGCTCTTGCGGGACAGACTCGCACATGAGTCCTAAAATGTAAATAGCAGTGGTCATCACCTCTCCACCACCACTGAGCTCTTGTGGGACAGACTCGCACATGAGTCCTACAATGTAAATAGCAGCGGTCGTCACCTCTCCACCACCACTGAGCTCTTGTGGGGCAGGCTCACACATGCGTCCTACAAAGTAAATAGCAGTGGTCATCACCACCACTGAGTTTTTGTGGGACAGGCTCACACATGCATCCTACATTGTAAATAGCAGCGGTTATCACCTCTCTGTCACACCACTGAGCTCTTGTGGGACAGTCTTGCACATGCGTCTTACACTGTAAAAAGCAGCGGTCATCACCTCTCCACCACCACTGAACTCTTGCAGGACAGACTCGCACATGCGTCCTTCAATGTATGACACAGCGGTCATCACCTCTCCACCACCACTGAGCTCTTGCGGGACAGACTCGCACATGCTTCCTGCAATGTAAATAGCAGCGGTCATCACCTCTCTACCACCACTGAACTCTTACAGGACAGGCTCGCACATGCTTTCTGCAATGTATGACACAGCGGTAATCACCTCTCCACCACCACTGAGCTCTTGTGGGACAGGCTCACACATGCTTCCTGCATTGTAAGACACAGCGGTCATCACCTCTCCACCAACACTGAGCTCTTGCGGGACAGACTCGCACATTCTTCCTGCAATGTTAGACACAGTGGTCATCACCTCTACACCACCACTGAGATCTAGCAGGACAGACTCGCACATGCTTCCTGCAATGTTAGACACAGCGGTCATCACCTCTCCACCATCACTGAGCTCTTGCGGGACAGACTCGCACATGCGTCCTACACTGTAAATAGCAGCGGTCATCACCTCTCCGTCACACCACTGAGCTCTTGTAGGACAGACTCGCACATGCTTTCTGCAATGTAAATAGCAGCGGTCATCACCTCTCCACCACCACTGAACTTTTGCAGGACAGGCTTGCACATGCTTCCTACAATGTATGACACAGCAGTCATCACCTCTCCACCATCACTGAGCTCTTGCGGTACAGACTCGGACATGCTTCCTGCAATGTTAGATACAGCGGTCATCACCTCTCTACCACCACTGAGCTCTTGCAGTACAGACTTGCACATGCGTCCTACACTGTAAATAGCAGCGGTCATCACCTCTCCACCACCACTGAGATCTTGCGTGACAGGCTCGCACATGCGTCCTACAATGTAAATAGCAGTGGTCATCACCTCTCCACCACCACTGAACTCTTGCAGGACAGGCTCGCACATGCTTCCTGCAATGTATGACACAGCGGTAATCACCTCTCCACCCCCACTGAGCTCTTGTGGGACATGCTCGCACATGCTTCCTGCAATGTAAGACACAGCGGTCATCACCTCTCCATCATCACTGAGCTCTTGCAGGACAGACTCGCACATGCTTCCTGCAATGTAAGACACAGCAGTTATCACCTCTCCACCATCACTGAGCTCTTGCAGGACAGGCTCGCACATGCTTCCTGCAATGTAAGACACAGCGGTCATCACCTCTCCACCACCACTGAGTTCTTGTGGGACAGATTCGCACAAGCGTCCTACAAATGTAAATAGCAGCGGTCATCACCTCTCCGTCACACCACTGAGCTCTTGTGGGACAGGCTCGCACATGCTTTCTGCAATGTAAATAGCAGTGGTCATCACCTCTCCACCACCACTGAGCTCATGCGGACAGACTCGCACATGCTTCCTGCAATGTTAGACACAGCAGTTATAACTTCTCCACCATCACTGAGCTCTTGTGGGACAGGCTCGCACATGCTTCCTGCAATGGAAATAGCAGTTGTCATCACCTCTCTGTCACACCACTGAGCTCTTGCGGGACAGGCACGCACATGCTTCCTACAATGTAAATAGCAGCGGTCATCACCTCTCTGTCACACCACTGAGATCTTGCGGGACAGGCACGCACATACTTCCTGCAATGTAAATAGCAGCGGTCATCACCACTGAGATCTTGCAATGCAGGCTAGCACATGTTTCCTGCAATGTAAGACACAGAGGTCATCAGTACATCTCCACCACCACTGAGGTCTTGCAGGACAGGTTTGCACATGCTTCCTACAATGTAAGATACAGCGGTCATCACCTCTACACCACCACTGAACACTTGCAGGACAGGTTTGCACATGCTTCCTACAATGTAAGATACAGCGGTCATCACCTCTACACCACCACTGAACACTTGCAGGACAGGCTCGCACATGCTTCCTACAATGTAAGACACAGCAGTCATCACCTCTCCACCACCAGTGTATTCTTGCAGGACAGGCTCGCACATGCTTCGTGCAATGTAAGACACAGCAGTCATCACCTCTCCACCACCACTGAACTCTTGCAGGACAGGCTCACACATGCTTTATGTAACGCTAGACACAGCGGTCATCACTTCTCCACCACCACTGAGTTCTTGCGGGACAGACTCGCACATGCTTCCTGCAATGCTAGACACAGCGGCCATCAACTCTCCACCACCAATGAGCTCTTGCGGGACAGACTTGCACATGCTTCCTGCAATGCTAGATACAGCAGTCATCACCTCTCCACCATCACTGAGCTCTTGCGGGACAGACTCGCACATGCGTCCTACACTGTAAATAGCAGTGGTCATCACCTCTCCATCACACCACTGAGCTCTTGAGGGACCGACTCGCACATGCTTTCTGCAATGTAAATAGCAGTGGTTATCACCTCTCCACCACCACTGAGCTCTTGCGGGACAGACTTGCATATGCGTCCTACAATGTATATAGCAGTGGTCATCACCTCTCCACCACCACTGAACTCTTGCAGGACAGGCTCGTACATGTTTCCTGCAATGTAAATAGCAGCAGTCAACAACTCTCCACCACCACTGAGCTCTTGCGGTACAGGCTCATACATGCGTCCTACAATGTAAATAGCAGTGGTCATCACCTCTCCACCACCACTGAGCTCTTGCGGGACAGGCTCGCACATGTGTCCTACAATGTAAATAGCAGTGGTCATCACCTCTCCACCACCACTGAGCTCTTGCGGGACAGACTCACACATGCGTCCTACAATATAAATAGCAGCGGTCATCACCTCTCCACAACCACTGAGCTCTTGCGGTACAGACTCACACATGCGTCCTACATTGTATATAGCAGCTGTAATCACCTCTCCGTCACCACTGAGCTCTTTCTGGACAGGCTCGCACATGCGTCCTAAAATGTAAAAAGCAGCGGTCATCACCTCCCCACCATCACTGAGCTCTTGCAGGACAGGCTCGCACATGCTTCCTACAATGTAAATAGAAGCGGTCATCACCTTTCCGTCCCACCACTGAGCTCTTGCGGGACAGGCTCGCACATGCTTCCTGCAATGTAAATAGCAGCGGTCTTCACCTCTTAACCACCACTGAGCTTTTGCAGGATAGACTTGCATATGCGTCCTACAATGTAAATAGCAGCGGTCATCACCTCTCCACCACCACTAAGCTCTTGTGGGACAGGCTCGCACATGCTTCCTGCAATGTAAATAGCAGCGGTCATCACCACTGAGATCTTGCAATGCAGGCTCATCAATACATCTCCACCACCACTGATGTCTTGTGGAGCAGGGTCGCATATGCTTCCTACTCTGTAAGACAGAGCAGTTATCACCTCTCTAGCACCACTGAGCTCTTGTGGGTCAGGCTCGCACATACTTCCTACAGTGGTCATAACCTCTTCACCATCACTTAGCTTTTGTGGGTCAGGCTTGCACATGCATCCTACAATGTAAGATACAGTGGTCATCACCTCTCCACCACCACTGAACTCTTGCAGGACAGGTTTGCACATGCTTCCTACAATGTAAGATACAGCGGTCATCACCTCTCCACCACCACTGAACTCTTGCAGGACAGGCTCGCACATGCTTCCTACAATGTAAATAGCAGCGGTCATCACCTCTACACCACCACTGAACACTTGCAGGACAGGCTCGCACATGCTTCCTACAATGTAAGACAAAGCGGTCATCACCTCTCCACCACCAATGAACTCTTGCAGGACAGGCTCGCACATGCTTCCTACAATAAAAGACACAGCGGTCATCACCTCTCCAGCACCACTGAGATCTTGCAGGGCAGATTCGCACATGCTTCCTGCAATGTAAGACACAGCGGTCATCACATTTCCAGCACCACTGAACTCTTGTGGGTCAGGCTCCCACATGCTTACTGCAATGTAAATAGCAGCGGTCATCACCACTGAGATCTTGCAATGCAGGCTCATCAGTACATCTCCACCACCACTGATGTCTTGTGGAGCAGGGTCGCATATGCTTCCTACTCTGTAAGACAGAGCAGTTATCACCTCTCTAGCACCACTGAGCTCTTGTGGGTCAGGCTCGCACATACTTCCTACAGTGGTCATAACCTCTTCACCATCACTTAGCTTTTGTGGGTCAGGCTTGCACATGCGTCCTACAATGTAAGATACAGTGGTCATCACCTCTCCACCACCACTGAACTCTTGCAGGACAGGCTCGCACATGCTTCCTACAATGTAAATAGCAGCGGTCATCACCTCTACACCACCACTGAACACTTGCAGGACAGGCTCGCACATGCTTCCTACAATGTAAGACAAAGCGGTCATCACCTCTCCACCACCAATGAACTCTTGCAGGACAGGCTCGCACATGCTTCCTACAATAAAAGACACAGCGGTCATCACCTCTCCAGCACCACTGAGATCTTGCAGGGCAGATTCGCACATGCTTCCTGCAATGTAAGACACAGCGGTCATCACATTTCCAGCACCACTGAACTCTTGTGGGTCAGGCTCCCACATGCTTACTGCAATGTAAATAGCAGCGGTCATCACCACTGAGATCTTGCAATGCAGGCTCATCAGTACATCTCCACCACCACTGATGTCTTGTGGAGCAGGGTCGCATATGCTTCCTACTCTGTAAGACAGAGCAGTTATCACCTCTCTAGCACCACTGAGCTCTTGTGGGTCAGGCTCGCACATACTTCCTACAGTGGTCATAACCTCTTCACCATCACTTAGCTTTTGTGGGTCAGGCTTGCACATGCGTCCTACAATGTAAGATACAGTGGTCATCACCTCTCCACCACCACTGAACTCTTGCAGGACAGGTTTGCACATGCTTCCTACAATGTAAGATACAGCGGTCATCACCTCTCCACCACCACTGAACTCTTGCAGGACAGGCTCGCACATGCTTCCTACAATGTAAATAGCAGCGGTCATCACCTCTACACCACCACTGAACACTTGCAGGACAGGCTCGCACATGCTTCCTACAATGTAAGACAAAGCGGTCATCACCTCTCCACCACCAATGAACTCTTGCAGGACAGGCTCGCACATGCTTCCTACAATAAAAGACACAGCGGTCATCACCTCTCCAGCACCACTGAGATCTTGCAGGGCAGATTCGCACATGCTTCCTGCAATGTAAGACACAGTGGTCATCAAATTTCCAGCACCACTGAACTCTTGTGGGTCAGGCTCCCACATGCTTACTGCAATGTAAATAGCAGCGGTCATAACCTCTCCAGGATAACTGATCTCTTGCACGACAGGCTCGCACATGCATCCTACAATGTAAATAGCAGAGGTCATCACCTCTCAACCAGCTCTGATCTCTTGCAGTGCAGGCTAGCACATGCATCCTACACTCTAAATTTCAGCGGTCATCACCTGTCCACCACCATGGAACTCTTGCAGGACAGACTCGCACATGCTTCCTGCAATTTAAATAGCAGCGGTCATTACCTCTCCAGCACCACTGAGCTCTTGCGTGTACGGTTCGCACATGCTTCCTACAATGTAAATAGCAGCGGTCATCACCTCTCCACCAGCACTGGGCTCTTGCAGGGCAGGCTTGCACATGCATCCTGCAATATAAATAGCAGCGGTCATCAATTCTCAACCATCACTGAGCTTTTGCGGGACAGGCTCATACATGTGGCCTACAATGTAAATAGCAGCGGTCATCACCTCTCTACCACCACTGATCTTTTGCGGGACAGGCTCACACATGTGTCCTACAATGTAAATAGCAGCGGTCATCACCTCTCCACCACCACTGAGCTCTTGCGGGACAGACTCGCACATGCTTCCTACAAAGAAAATAGCAGTGGTCATCACCTCTCAACCACCACTGAGCTCTTGCGGGACAGGATTGCACATGCGTCCTACAATGTAAATAGCAGCGGTAATCACCTCTCCACCACCACTGAGCTCTTGCAGGACAGGCTCACACATGCTTTCTGCAATGTAAATAGCAGCGGTCATCACCACTGAGATATTGCAATGCAGGCTAGCACGTTTCCTGCAATGTAAGACACAGAGGTCATCAGTACATCTCCACCACCACTGAGGTCTTGTGGAGCAGGGTCACATATGCTTCCTACAATGTAAGACACAGCAGTTATCACCTCTCTAGCACCACTGAGCTCTTGTGGGTCAGGCTCGCACATACTTCCTACAATGATAGACACATCGGTCATAACCTCTTCACCATCACTTAGCTCTTGTGGGTCAGGCTTGCACATGCGTCCTACAATGTAAGATACAGCAGTCATCGCCTCTCCACCACCACTGAACTCTTGCAGGACAGGTTTGCACATGCTTCCTACAATGTAAGACACTGCGGTCATCACCTCTCCACCACCAATGAACTCTTGCAGGACAGGCTTGCACATGCTTCCTACAATATAAGACACAGCGGTCATCACCTCTCCAGTACCACTGAGATCTTGCAGGGCAGACTCACACATGCTTCCTGCAATGTAAGTCACTGCGGTCATCACATTTCCAGCACCACTGAGCTCTTGTGGGTCAGGCTCGCACATGCTTCCTGCAATGTAAATAGCAGCGGTCATAACCTCTCCAGGATAACTGAGCTCTTGCACGACAGGCTCGCACATGCATCCTACAATGTAAATAGCAGAGGTCATCACCTCTCAACCAGCACTGAGCTCTTGCAGTGCAGGCTAGCACATGCATCCTACACTGTAAATTTCAGCGGTCATCACCTGTCCACCACCATGGAACTCTTGCGGGACAGACTCGCACATGCTTCCTGCAATTTAAATAGCAGCGGTCATTACCTCTCCAGCACCACTGAGCTCTTGCGTGTCAGGTTCGCACATGCTTCCTACAATGTAAATAGCAGCGGTCATCACCTCTCCACCACCACTGGGCTCTTGCAGGGCAGGCTCGCACATGCTTCCTACAATGTAAATAGCAGCGGTCATCAATTCTCAACCACCACTGAGCTTTTGCGGGACAGGAACATACATGTGGCCTACAATGTAAATAGCAGCGGTCATCACCTCTCCACCACCACTGAGCTTTTGCGGGACAGGCTCACACATGCATCCTACAATGTAAATAGCAGCGGTCATCACCTCTCCACCACCACTGAGCTCTTGCGGGACAGACTCGCACATGCTTCCTACAATGTAAATAGCAGCGATCATCACCTCTCAACCACCACTGAGCTCTTGCGGGACAGGCTCGCACATGCTTCCTACAATGTAAATAGCAGTGGTCATCACCTTTCTACCACCACTGAACTCTTGCAGGACAGGTTCGCTCATGCTTCCTGCAATGCATGGCACTGCGGTCATCACCTCTCCACCACCACTGAGCTCTTGTGGGACATGCTCGCACATGCTTCCTGCAATGTAAGACACAGTGGTCATCACCTCTCCACCATCACTGAGCTCTTGCAGGACAGACTCACACATGCTTCCTGCAATGTAAGACACAGCGGTCATCACCTCTCCACCACCACTGAGCTCTTGAGGGACAGGCTCGCACATGCTTCCTGCAATGTTAGACACAGCGGTCATCACCTCTCCACCATCACTGAACTCTTGCAGGACAGGCTCACACATGCTTTCTGCAATGTTAGACACAGCGGTCATCACTTCTTCACCACCACTGATTTCTTGCGGGACAGACTCGCACAGGCTCCCTGCAATGTTACACACAGCGGTCATCACCTCTCCACCACCACTGAGCTCTTGCGGGACAGACTCGCACATGCTTCCAGCAATGTTAGACACAGCGGTCATCACTTCTCCACCATCACTGAGCTCTTGCAGGACAGACTCGCACATTCGTCCTACACTGTAAATAGCAGCGGTCATCACCTCTCCATCACATTACTGAGCTCTTGCGGGACAGACTCGCACATGCTTTCTGCAATATAAATAGCAGCGGTCATCACCTCTCCACCACCACTGAGCTCTTGCGGTACAGATTAGCACATGCGTCCTACAATATAAATAGCAGTGGTCGTCACCTCTCCACCACCACTGAACTCTTGCGGGACAGACTCACACATGCTTCGTGGAATGTATGACACAGCGGTCATCACCTCTCCACCACCACTGAGCTCTTGCGGGACAGGCTCGCAAATGCTTCCTGCAATTTTAGACACAGCTGTCATCACCTCTCCACCACCACTGAGCTCTTGCAGGACAGGCTCACACATGCTTCCTACAATGTAAATAGCAGCGGTCATCACCTCTCCACCACCACTGAGCTCTTCCAGGACAGACTCGCACATGCCTCCTGCAATCTTAGACACAGCGGTCATCACCTCTCCACCACCACTGAGATATTGCAGGACAGGATCGCACATGCTTCCTACAATGTAAATATCAGTGGTTGTCACCTTTCTACCACTGCTGAACTCTTGCAGGACAGACGCACACATGCTTCTTGCAATGTTAGACAAAGCGGTCATCACCTCTCTACCACCACTGAGCTCTTGAGGGACAGACTCGCACATGCTTCCTGCAATTTTAGACACATCGGTCATCACCTCTCCACCATCTCTGAGCTCTTACGGGACAGACTCGCACATGCGTCCTACACTGTAAATAGCAGCGTTCATCACCTCTCCACCTCAAGTGAGCGCTTGCGGGACAGACTCGCACATGCGTCCTACACTGTAAATAGCAGCGGTCATCACCTCTCCACCACCACTGAGCTCTTGCGGGACAGACTCGCACATGCGTCCTACACTGTAAATAGCAGCGGTCATCACCTCTCAACCACCACTGAACTCTTGCAGTACAGACTCGCACATGCTTCATGCAATGTATGACACAGCAGTCATCACCTCTCCACCATCACTGAGCTCTTGCAGGACAGGCTCGCACATGCTTTCTGCAATGTTAGACACAGCGGTCATCAACTCTCTACCACCACTGAGCTCTTGTGGGACAGACTCGCACATGCTTCCTGCAATGTTAGACACAGCAGTCATCACCTCTCCACCATCACTGAGCTTTTGCGGGACAGACTTGCACATGCGTCCTACACTGTAAATAGCAGCGGTCATCACCTCTCCACCACCATTGAGCTCTTGCGGGACAGACTCTACATGCTTTCTGTAATGTAAATAGCAGTGGTCATTACACCACCACTGTACTCTTGCAGGACAGGCTCGCACATGCTTCCTGCAATGTATGACACAGCGGTCATCACTTCTCCACCATCACTGAGCTCTTGCAGGACAGGCTCGCACATGCTTCCTACAATGTAAGATACAGCGGTCATCACCTCTCCACCATCACTGAGCTCTTGCAGGACAGGCTCACACATGCTTCCTGCAATGCTAGACACAGCGGCCATCAACTCTCCACCACCAATGAGCTCTTGCGGGACAGACTCGCACATGCTTCCTGCAATGCTAGACACAGCAGTCATCACCTCTCCACCATCACTGAGCTCTTGCGGGACAGACTCGCACATGCGTCCTACACTGTAAATAGCAGTGGTCATCACCTCTCCATCACACCACTGAGCTCTTGAGGGACCGACTCGCACATGCTTTCTGCAATGTAAATAGCAGTGGTTATCACCTCTCCACCACCACTGAGCTCTTGCGGGACAGACTTGCATATGCATCCTACAATGTATATAGCAGTGGTCATCACCTCTCCACCACCACTGAACTCTTGCAGGACAGGCTCGTACATGTTTCCTGCAATGTAAATAGCAGCAGTCAACAACTCTCCACCACCACTGAGCTCTTGCGGTACAGGCTCATACATGCGTCCTACAATGTAAATAGCAGTGGTCATCACCTCTCCACCACCACTGAGCTCTTGCGGGACAGGCTCGCACATGTGTCCTACAATGTAAATAGCAGTGGTCATCACCTCTCCACCACCACTGAGCTCTTGCGGGACAGACTCGCACATGTGTCCTACAATGTAAATACCAGCGATCATCACCTCTCCACCACCACTGAGCTCTTGCGGGACAGACTCACATGCGTCCTACAATATAAATAGCAGCGGTCATCACCTCTCCACAACCACTGAGCTCTTGCGGTACAGACTCACACATGCGTCCTACATTGTAAATAGCAGCTGTAATCACCTCTTCGCCACCACTGAGCTCTTTCTGGACAGGCTCACACATGCGTCCTACAATGTAAAAAGCAGCGGTCATCACCTCCCCACCATCACTGAGCTCTTGCAGGACAGGCTCGCACATGCTTCCTACAATGTAAATAGAAGCGGTCATCACATTTCCGTCCCACCACTGAGCTCTTGCGGGACAGGCTCGCACATGCTTCCTGCAATGTAAATAGCAGCGGTCTTCACCTCTTAACCACCACTGAGCTTTTGCGGGACAGACTTGCATATGCGTCCTACAATGTAAATAGCAGCGGTCATCACCTCTCCACCACCACTGAGCTCTTGTGGGACAGGCTCGCACATGCTTCCTGCAATGTAAATAGCAGCGGTCATCACCACTGAGATCTTGCAATGCAGGCTCATCAGTGCATCCCCACCACCACTGATGTCTTGTGGAGCAGGGTCGCATATGCTTCCTACTCTGTAAGACAGAGCAGTTATCACCTCTCTAGCACCACTGAGCTCTTGTGGGTCAGGCTCGCACATACTTCCTACAGCGGTCATAACCTCTTCACCATCACTTAGCTTTTGTGGGTCAGGCTTGCACATGCGTCCTACAATGTAAGATACAGTGGTCATCACCTCTCCACCACCACTGAACTCTTGCAGGACAGGTTTGCACATGCTTCCTACAATGTAAGATACAGCGGTCATCACCTCTCCACCACCACTGAACTCTTGCAGGACAGGCTCGCACATGCTTCCTACAATGTAAATAGCAGCGGTCATCACCTCTACACCACCACTGAACACTTGCAGGACAGGCTCGCACATGCTTCCTACAATGTAAGACAAAGCGGTCATCACCTCTCCACCACCAATGAACTCTTGCAGGACAGGCTCGCACATGCTTCCTACAATAAAAGACACAGCGGTCAGAGCTCTGGCATAAAACACAGAATAAAGTGTGTTTGCAGCGATATAAATTGAGCCTATTATTACACCCACACCAGGCAAGTGAAGGAGAGACCCAGAAAGCATTTTTGGGCTTTATTTTGAACGAGGAAGTGAAATTGGAGGAAGGCCGACCGGGAGAACCAGAGGAGTTGGCAGGAAAGTCCGAAGCTTCGGCCTACATCGGCACACGCACAGCATAACAGCAGCTCATTTTAAAGAGCAGTGGATCATCTCTCATTCGAGCAATACTCTGCCAGAAACTGGGGGAACCAAGTATTATCTATCATCTGATAAAGAAGAGACATTATCCTGATTATGCTGCAGTTTGGAAAAGTTCCAGTGAAAAGGCAGTAAGTGTTACTTTATAAACATCATACATAAGCATATAATCCTCCCTGATAAACATCCTAAAATTGAAGTTTCCTACAGCCTATTTGCATAGCTTTGTTATTAATATAAAGGGCCCAGAACTCATTGTACTCTATACAGCAAGTGAAAGGCCTAGAACTAACAGAACTCCACGTGGGTGCTCTTTCTGATGTATATGCTTAAGTAACTGAATACAAGCCTCACCGGAGACATAAATGTGAGAGTGATAATCAACAAATAGGGGATTCATTGGATTGAGGTTCTTATTAGTGAGAGTGGACATTTATAACATCTAAAAGTCTGACTGACCTGAAGGGGCAACTACTGAGGCAACTTTAGGATAAACCAGGCAGGCAAACTACACACCTCTCAGCGGTCTTGTGACATTAGAACCAGGATCCCCTATATATCAGAACCTAAAATGCGATATTATATTTTTGCAATGCAAGCAGGAGAAATAATATGTTAGTGCTGAAGTAATAATGGTCAACCTGGAATAACTACTAACAGTGATATAAAGATAAAATCATCAGCAATGCTACCATAAAGAGAATGTACTGATATTGTGCCCCCTCATTACTTTACTTTACTTTATTTAAGCAGTCTGAATTATACAGCCTTAGAATTGTGTGAGAAATAACTGACATAGTCTCTTGATAAGGCGCGAGCAGCTACAATCAAGATGAAAAGCAGAAATCAATCTGTAAAAGAATGTCTCTCCAAATCTCAATCGAAACTAAAAACACTAGAGAAATCTACGGGCTCACCTAAACACAATACCACAAGTGAAACCTCAGAGGAGGAGAATGGACAACAAGGTGACATCCCAAATAATGAGTTATTGTCTCAAATAAAATCCTTTTTTCATGAGGAGTTAAAAACAGCCCTGCATGATCTTAAGCAAGATATCAGAGAGATTGGAGGCAGGACAACAGAGATTGAAAACAGATTGGAAGATATTTCGGAAGAAATTCCACAAATCCAGCATACATTACTAGATCACTCCATTTACATAAAAAAGCTTGAAGATCAAGTTGAGGATCTGGAGAATAGATCTAGACGGTCTAATCTTCACATTAGAAATCTACCGGAGGACTATAAAAATTTGCAGGCTGATATAACTGAGATTTTCCACCAACTCATCCCAGACACAGAGCCCACAATGTTAATTTTGGACAGAGTGCATAGAGCCTTAACCAAACCCACTCAATCCAAAACAAGAGACATTATTGTTAAGCTACACTATTTCCACATCAAGGAATTAATTATCCAAGCAGCCAGACAGGCTCGCACCATCACGTATGAGGGCCACAATATTCAGATATTCACTGATTTATCGCCAATAACACTGAGGAGGCGCAGGGAGTTACGACCAGTGGTCACAGCTCTTATAAAAGAAAATATAAGATACCGCTGGAACTTCCCATTCAAATTGATCTTCACTCATAATAACATCTCCTATTCTTGCTCTACATTGGAAGAAGGACTGATGCTCCTAGCTAAACTGGAGATCCAAGTTGCTGAAGAAGAGCCACAGACCATTCATAAAACTGCAAGACAGCCGATACAGAGAGTTTGGACGACAGTAAGCAAGAGTGGCAAACCCAAAAAAGTGAAAACCTCCTCAAATAAGGAAGATGAAGACATCGACCCTCCAGTGGAATCCCTTACAGTACCTTGATCCATCCCTAATTATCTTTTGGGACTCATTTTACCGCAAGATGGGAAGAAGTGAAAGAAGACTTGCCTTATAGATCACAGGGAGGATGCTGGAGGCAGACTATAAGATTGATGATACCCGAACTTTCTTATTCACAGTTATGAAAAGGACTGTATGCAGCACTATTGCATGAGAGTTCAGGGTCCATGGAAGCCTTCCCTTCTTTGCTCTACATCTACATCTCCTGATCCCTCTTTTCCTTTCTACTTCTTGCTTTAATCCTTTCTATCCTTATCTCTAACGCTAAGTTATTTCGATTTGCTGACAGTATTTAGATTTTATTTATCCATTTGAGTCTAGGTCATTGGAAAAATGCTGTAAGTTCCAGAGTTGACCTAAGTTATGATATTTGTTTTGTTACCGATGCATAATGCTGCGTTAAGTTGTAAGTATTTATTTTGTTTTTGTTTTTATTTAAAGTTATATACAGTCTCAAATGTTCACACAATACAGATGTATAAAACATGGTCACATAAAATTGACCCTAGGCACAAATGGGGCGATGTTAGCAAATCCACGGGGGAAAAAAGTTATGCACATTAAATTAATAACACATAATGTAAGGGGGTTGAACTCCAACATAAAAAGAAAAAAAGCAATCTCAGATTATAAATCTCAAAGTGCCCATATAATAATGCTGCAGGAGACACACTTTGTTTCAGAAACCACACCTAAGTACTGGGATAAGAACTATCCATTGCAGTTTCATGCACTTAATGCTAAAAAAAATGTGGGGTGGCCATTCTATTACATGCATCCTTAAATTTCAAGAAGGAGGAAATTCTTAAAGATAAGGAAGGGAGACTCTTAATTGTAAAGGGAACAATACATAATACTCCAGTAATTCTGGTGAATGTCTATGCACCCAATGATAACCAAGGCCCATTCTTGAGTAGGTTAAGTAGGCCTCTATCGAGCTAGAAAAAAAGTAGAATCATCATAGGGGGGGACTTTAATTTGACGCTAAACGATGACTTAGACAGAACCTAAAAGTTAACATGTACAAAAAGAAGGACAACCCCAGCTCAACAGCTGCTCAGAGACCTTCTACTAGATTATAATCTTATCGACAGCTGGAGAGCATTTAATAAAGGAATTAAGGACTATACCTTTTACTCAACAGTCTATGGCTCATACTCCAGAATAGACCTAATTTTGGTTAGTCAGATACTTCTACCGCTAATAAAATCTGCCTCCATACTTAATAGTGCCTGGTCAGATCATGATATGGTGGCGGTGGAGTTTGAGGGGATGGTTAATATGCATAGAACTAGGTCATGGTCTCTACACCCGAGCATGCTCCAAAATGACATTCTAGTTCAAAAAATACAGAAACACATTAGCGAGTTTACAACTATAAACGAAGGGACCACATCCAACCCAAACTTTGTTTGGAGTGCACTTAAAGCTTCTCTACGAGGAATACTGATAGAGGAGGCAAGCAGAATTAGAAAAACACACAATACCACTATAGAAACACTGAGGAAGGAAATTGAGATAATAAGAGAACAACTAACTAAGAAAAAGCAACATAAACTAGTGAAACTACTAAATAGCAAAAATGTAGAATTAAATCAACTATTAGACAGAGAGGCGATCCACTCAATTAAATTAGTGGACACCAGGTACTATATTTATGGCAATAAGCCAGATAAGATGCTGGCAAATAAGCTAAAAGAAATTACTAGGGCCTCCACTATCCCACAGATTCAAGGGGCTAATGGCCGAGTAACTAACGATCCCCTCCAAATAGCCAATGAATTTGCAAAATTTTACACTCAGCTATATAATTTACCCAAAAATAAAGAGGGAACTAATAAAAGAAGGGATTTAGACACTTTCTTAGGGAATAGCAGATTGAACACAGTCTCAGAAGAAGAGTTGAGTTCCTTAAATGCCCCCATCACGACACAGGAAGTCTTATTTGCCATTCGAGATTTGAAAAGGAATAAAGCTCCAGGCCCGGATGGCTTTCCGGGCTCTTTCTATAAAGATTTACAAATGTCAATAGCACCCCTTTTGGTGAAATTATACAATAATATTTTGCAGGGAGTTGAGATTCCCCCGGATTTGCTGACTGCGAGGGTGACAGTCATTCCGAAAGCAGGAAAGAATACACAATACTGCCAGAATTACCGCCCAATATCCTTGATTAATCAAGACCTGAAACTGTTCACCAAGATACTAGCGAACCGCCTAGCTGGGCCCATTAGAAACCTGATAGATACAGACCAGATGGGCTTCATCTCCCAGAGAGAAGCCCCAGACAATACACGAAAAGTGATTGACCTAATCAATTATGCGATGGTAAAGAAAGTGCCTTCTCTGTTTCTAGCTTTGGACGCAGAGAAGGCATTTGACAGGGTCAACTGGGAATACATGTTCGCAGTCATTAATAGAATGGGGATAAGAGGACCTTTTACTGATGCTTTAAAAAGAATTTATTCCACACCTGACGCGTATATTAGGCTCTCAGGGTATCAATCATCGCAAATCCAAATTCGAAATGGAACCAGGCAGGGGTGCCCTTTGTCTCCCCTGTTGTTCGCAATGTGTATTGAACCTCTGGCAGTACTAATTAGAGATAATCCAGATGTGGCGGGACTTAAGGTAGGAGCTAGAGAATATAAAATATCTCTCTTTGCGGATGATGTCATCCTTGCAGTCACGAAGCCTCTTCTGTCTCTCCCAGTAATTTATTCTGCAATAAATAAATTCAGTCTGCTATCAGGATAAAAGATTAATGAAAACAAATGTGAGGCCCTTAGCACTCATCTCCCACACACAACAAAAAAACTGATAGAAATAAATTTTGGATTTACTTGGGTCAAATCATCCCTTAAATATCTAGGAGTCAACCTCACCAGTGACGTGAATAAACTGTATAGGGAAAATTATATCCCCATATTCTCGCAGATTAAGGAACTCCTACTTAGGTGGGCTAAATTTAAGTTATCATTTTATGGGAGGATCGTATCAATCAAAATGACAGTACTCCCCAAACTATTATATTTATTTAGAACTCTCCCAATATCCATCCCAATAGCTGAACTACATATTTTACAAAAAGAAATTCTAAAATTTATTTGGCAAGGACAACGAGCAAGAATAAATAAACAGAATCTAATGAGACATAAGAGAAATGGAGGGATTGGTTTACAAAACCTGGTTTCATATTACTACGCAGCAAGAATGGCACAGACCACACAGTGGTACATGATGAGCCAATCACCTCAATGGGTATGTTACGGTTGCCTCCAGGCTGGCTGGAAGTTGGACCATAGAAAAGGATGCTCCTAGCGCTCACCAAAGGAGCAGCAACACCGTGGACACTCTATAACTGCTGCGTAGCCACCATAAGTAATGCAGACTCTATGAACCACCGCTGCTGGGCTGGTATCTCGCCGTCTGCTCCGCGCCCTGGACCTATGACCAGGCTCCAGTAGGTGAACCTCTTCCTTCTGTAGCAATCCCTGTAGCTAAGGGAGTATGAAGAGCATAGCAATCCATGTAGTGATTATAAGCTGTCCCCTACAAACATGAGTCAAAGCTGCAAGTTAGAGGGTCAAAAATAGGTCTGATGTGCTGGAGCACACAGCCTCCTTTTTATTGAGGTTACATGCAAACAGGACACTCTCAGGGGGAGGCATAAAATCCCCCATCACACATTTGATATTAGATAGAGAGACACTCCCTTTGACAGGCCACAACATTTACTTCAGCAGATAACATTACACACAATAAAACAATGCAGTCCACCTTATCAATACTAGTCTGATTAGACAATGGGAAAGTTGATCACTAAACCTAATTAGAGCTGATCCCAGCAAACTTGTATTTAGAATGCTTCTTGAAGCTGAACAAAGTTATCTCTGTAGTTCTGACCGAAGGGTCTGTCACATAGCACTTAATGGCACACAATGAAACTGAACCAAGTGGGAGAAAGCCAGGGACAAGTCATTTCACAGGTCTGGGGACATAGTCTTAAAGGGGCATTGTTCACCAAAGTCACAATATGTCCCCAGACGGTTCTTAAAGGGCCATACACACCCAATAAAAGTTAATATGTTTTCAGGGGCACAATCTTCCAGGGGCCATAGTCATGTGGAAGGAGGCTGGCAAATAGGCTTCTCCAAAATCCAGGGAAGCAGGGCAATTTTCCATTTAAAGGGCCAGTTACAAATAGCAGTTTGTAACATATCTCCCCTTTTGGAGGGAGACTAACCAGGCACCTGACCTTCTGCCGGTCAGTGCCTAAGTTAGTCTCGCAACCCACCCACAAATAATCGTTAGCAGCAAAGTAGCCCCCCCACAATACGTAGTACTGGCCTGTAAGTTCCAGGTTGTAGGATGAAAGTGTAGCATCCTCGGCCTTCCTGGCGCAGCTGGGCAAATAGCTGATGGTACTTGGGGGGCAGAGGCCAGCGGCACTCTGCCCTGGTGCCAGCGCTTCTGCTGGGGTGAGGGGTTTGCAGGCCAGTCCTGTAACAAGGACAAGGTCTGTAGGGCAGAGGCCAGCAGCGCTCTGTCCTGATGCCAGCTCTTCTGCTGGGGGAATTGGGGCATAGTCCTGCCCGGTGGCAAAGGGAACGTGGGGGTCAGTGGGGGGTTAACATTTCCACTGTTAACCCTGGGCCCAAGTTAGGAGTTAGCTGGGGAGGGGGAGATTGGCTTACCTCCTCCTCCTGATACTCCGGCGGCCGTTGGGAAGGGAGGTCGATGCTCTCCGCTTCCTGTGGAACATGCTGCGGCTGGGGAGAGAGACCGGTTGTCTCCTCTCCCTGGAAGGCACACTCCGGCTGGGGAGGGAGGTCGATGCTCTCCCCTCCCTGTAGCTGGGTCTGTCGCTGGGGATCTGGGCCGCCTGCCCAGCATCCCTGTTGGGCCGGTAGAGAGACTGCGGTCCCATCTCCACCTGCCTGCTGGGGGTCCTCCCAGGACCAGTCTATGAGGCCTGCTGCCTCTGGTATCTCTGGTTGGGGTTGGGGAAGGAGACCGGTTGTCTCTTCCCTCTGCACAGTATACTGCTGCTGGGGAGGGAGGTCACTGCTCTCCTCTCCCTGTGGAACATGCTGCGGCTGGGGAGAGAGACCAGGTGTCCATACCCTCAAACTCCACAGTTGGCGCTCAAAGGCTCGTGCCGCTTCATTCTCAGTAGCCAATTCCCGGATAAGGCGACTGACTACCTCCTGCGCAGGGTCTGGACCATATCGGACTAGCCGCCTCTTTACCTCTGGAACGAAATCCGCGCCCTCATAGCGACGGATCAGGTTGAGGTGCTCTTCACAGGGTTCTGACCAGTATCTTGTCAGCTCCATGCTGCTGTAGGTAGGGACGCTGCGCAGTGGCTAGCGTTGCCCTCAATAACTTTCCTACGATACCAGTGCTGTTGTGGTGCTGCTCCTTGCGCTAGGACGCCAATCCCACCGCTGCCGCCAAATGTTACGGTTGCCTCCAGGCTGGCTGGAAGTTGGACCATAGAAAAGGATGCTCCTAGCGCTCACCAAAGGAGCAGCAGCACCGTGGACACTCTATAACTGCTGCGTAGCCACCATAAGTAATGCAGACTCTATGAACCACCGCTGCTGGGCTGGTATCTCGCCTTCTGCTCCGCGCCCTGGACCTATGACCAGGCTCCAGTAGGTGAACCTCTTCCTTCTGTAGCAATCCATGTAGCTAAGGGAGTATGAAGAGCATAGCAATCCCTGTAGTGATTATAAGCTGTCCCCTACAAACATGAGTCAAAGCTGCAAGTTAGAGGGTCAAAAATAGGTCTGATGTGCTGGAGCACACAGCCTCCTTTTTATTGAGGTTACATGCAAACAGGACATTCTCAGGGGGAGGCATAAAATCCCCCATCACACATTTGATATTAGATAGAGAGACACTCCCTTTGACAGGCCACAACATTTACTTCAGCAGATAACATTACACACAATAAAACAATGCAGTCCACCTTATCAATACTAGTCTGATTAGACAATGGGAAAGTTGATCACTAAACCTAATTATAGCTGATCCCAGCAAACTTGTATTTAGAATGCTTCTTGAAGCTGAACAAAGTTATCTCTGTAGTTCTGTCCAAAGGGTCTGTCACATAGCACTTAATGGCACACAATGAAACTGAACCAAGTGGGAGAAAGCCAGGGACAAGTCATTTCACAGGTCTGGGGACATAGTCTTAAAGGGGCATTGTTCACCAAAGTCACAATATGTCCCCAGACGGTTCTTAAAGGGCCATACACACCCAATAAAAGTTAATATGTTTTCAGGGGCACAATCTTCCAGGGGCCATAGTCATGTGGAAGGAGGCTGGCAAATAGGCTTCTCCAAAATCCAGGGAAGCAGGGCAATTTTCCATTTAAAGGGCCAGTTACAAATAGCAGTTTGTAACAGGGTACAATTAGAAAAAGATATATTAGAGGAGGGAAGATTAGACACCATTCTCTGGGCAACAAAACAGCACAGACCAGGACATATCAAAGAATATGTCTCGATTAGTCATACGACTTATATCTGGGATAAGTTGACCAAAGCCTTTCCCTTAGTTAATATTAGATCAAGATTGACCCCATTGGTTCCTATCACCTCACCCATTAGCACACATACTCAGAAGAAGTGGGAAAACAAAAGTCTCTACCGCATAGCGGACGCATTTATTAACAATAAAATATTGACCTTCTACCAATATAGAGAATTGGGAACCCCTGAGCAAAACGAATGGTACCACTATCTACAACTTACATCTAGGATAAGAGAAATAATGGGACCCAACATACCCCCTAATAATACTGCATTAGAAACAATATGCCTAGCAAAAAACTATAAGAGGGGGCTGATTGCTTTATTATATCCGACATTTAGTGAGGGGACTGGCAATAAGAAAAGTTCTTTTATGACTAAGTGGGAACAAGAATTGAATCAGACATGGACACTAGAGACCTGGTTGACAAATCTCGACAGAGGCTTATCATTTTCTCCAAATGCAATATTAAAAGAGAATTATATCAAGGTGGCATTTAAATGGTATATGTACCCCACCAGATGGACCAAGACACAGGCAGAGGGCTACCATGGGTGTTATAGGGGATGCAAGGAAGATGGGACATATTTGCATATGTGGTGGCAGTGTGAGAAAGTTAAAAAGTTATGGGATTTAACCTCAGCATTTCTAAGTACTATTCTTGAGACTGAGATTGACTTATCCCCAGAGCAAGCTCTATTACACTTTCCCACAGGAGGCAATATCAAAAGACACCACAAATTGATAGCAATGATATGTACTGTAGTACGGATCTCTATAGCGAGATTCTGGAGGGTAGACCCCCCCGCATTTGATTATGTCAAGAAGAGAATTGAATATCATTATAGTAGGGCCAGTGCCTCAGAAACTATACTAAACACTAGAAACCAATTTATCCAACAATGGGAACCTTATATAATGTATATAGAAAAGGTTAATAGAACTAGAACCTTAACCAATTAGTTAACACCTATAGTTATGATATTCAGGAATATAGGCTTGAGTTTGCAAATGGGTTAGACCAACGAGGTGGTGAGCTAGAGTTTATCCCACAAAATCTAAAGAAGGAATAAAACAAAAAAAAATCCATGTGTATTGTATTAATTAAGCACTACTGAAGAAAATACATTTGTAGACTGTATTGTTTATGTATTTAAGTCTTATTGTTGTTGTTGATGAAACTTGTACAATTTTTACATTTTGTGAAAATAAATAAAAAGATTTCAACAAAAAAACAAAACAGTGGTCATCACCTCTCCAGCACCACTGAACTCTTGTGGGTCAGGCTCCCACATGCTTCCTGCAATGTAAATAGCAGAGGTCATCACCTCTCCAGGATAACTGATCTCTTGCACGACAGGCTCGCACATGCATCCTACAATGTAAATAGCAGAGGTCATCACCTCTCAACCAGCACTGATCTCTTGCAGTGCAGGCTAGCACATGCATCCTACACTCTAAATTTCAGCGGTCATCACCTGTCCACCACCATGGAACTCTTGCGGGACAGACTCACACATGCTTCCTGCAATTTAAATAGCAGCGGTCATTACCTCTCCAGCACCACTGAGCTCTTGCATGTCAGGTTCGCACATGCTTCCTACAATGTAAATAGCAGCGGTCATCACCTCTCCACCAGCACTGGGCACTTGCTGGGCAGGCTCACACATGCATCCTGCAATATAAATAGCAGCGGTCATCAATTCTCAACTACCACTGAGCTTTTGCGGGACAGGCTCATACATGTGGCCTACAATGTAAATAGCAGCGGTTATCACCTCTCTACCACCACTGAGCTCTTGCGGGACAGACTCGCACATGCTTCCTACAAAGAAAATAGCAGTGGTCATCACCTCTCAACCACCACTGAGCTCTTGCGGGACAGGCTTGCACATGCGTCCTACAATGTAAATAGCAGCGGTCATCACCTCTCCACCACCACTGAGCTCTTGCGGGACAGGCTCGCACATGCTTTCTGCAATGTAAATAGCAGCGGTCATCACCACTGAGATCTTGCAATGCAGGCTAGCACATGTTTCCTGCAATGTAAGACACAGAGGTCATCAGTACATCTCCACCACCACTGAGGTCTTGTGGAGCAGGGTCACATATGCTTCCTACAATGTAAGACACAGCAGTTATCACCTCTCTAGCACCACTGAGCTCTTGTGGGTCAGGCTTGCACATACTTCCTACAATGTTAGACGCAGCGGTCATAACCTCTTCACCATCACTTAGCTCTTGTGGGTCAGGCTTGCACATGCGTCCTACAATGTAAGATACAGCAGTCATCGCCTCTCCACCACCACTGAACTCTTGCGGGACAGGCTCGCACATTCTTCCTACAATGTAAATAGCAGCGGTCATCACCTCTCCACCACCACTGAACTCTTGCAGGACAGGCTCGCACATGCTTCCTACAATGTAAGATACAGCGGTCATCGCCTCTCCACCACCACTGAACACTGGCAGGACAGGCTCGCACATGCTTCCTACAATATAAGACACAGCGGTCATCACCTCTACACCACCACTGAACACTTGAAGGACAGGCTCGCACATGCTTCCTACAATATAAGACACAGCGGTCATCACCTCTCCAGTACCACTGAGATCTTGCGGGGCAGACTCACACATGCTTCCTGCAATGTAAGTCACTGCGGTCATCACATTTCCTGCACCACTGAGCTCTTGTGGGTCAGGCTCGCACATGCTTCCTGCAATGTAAATAGCAGCGGTCATAACCTCTCCAGGATAACTGAGCTCTTGCACGACAGGCTCGCACATGCATCCTACAATGTAAATAGCAGAGTTCATCACCTCTCAACCAGCACTGAGCTCTTGCAGTGCAGGCTAGCACATGCATCCTACACTGTAAATTTCAGCGGTCATCACCTGTCCACCACCATGGAACTCTTGCGGGACAGACTCACACATGCTTCCCGCAATTTAAATAGCAGCGGTCATTACCTCTCCAGCACCACTGAGCTCTTGCGTGTCAGGTTCGCACATGCTTCCTACAATGTAAATAGCAGCGGTCATCACCTCTCCACCACCACTTGGCTCTTGCAGGGCAGGCTCGCACATGCTTCCTACAATGTAAATAGCAGCGGTCATCAATTCTCAACCACCACTGAGCTTTTGCGGGACAGGATCATACATGTGGCCTACAATGTAAATAGCAGCGGTCATCACCTCTCCACCACCACTGAGCTTTTGCGGGACAGACTCGCACATGCTTCCTACAAAGAAAATAGCAGTGGTCATCACCTCTCAACCACCACTGAGCTCTTGCGGGACAGACTCGCACATGCTTCCTACAAAGAAAATAGCAGTGGTCATCACCTCTCCAGCACCACTGAGCTCTTGCGTGTCAGGTTCGCACATGCTTCCTACAATGTAAATAGCAGCGGTCATCACCTCTCCACCACCACTTGGCTCTTGCAGGGCAGGCTCGCACATGCTTCCTACAATGTAAATAGCAGTGGTCATCACCACCACTGAGCTCTTGTGGAACAGGCTCACACATGCATCCTACAATGTAAATAGCAGCGGTTATCACCTCTCCGTCACACCACTGAGCTCTTGCGGGACAGTCTCGCACATGTGTCCTACACTGTAAATAGCAGCGGTCATCACCTCTCCACCACCACTGAGCTCTTGTGGGAAAGGCTCGCACATGCTTCCTGCAATGTAAATAGTAGCGGTCATCACCTCTCCACCACCACCGAGCTCTTGTGGGACAGGCTCGCACATGCTTCCTACAATGTAAATAGCAGCGGTCATCACCTCTCCACCACCACTGAGCTCTTGTGGGAAAGGCTCGCACATGCTTCCTGCAATGTAAATAGTAGCGGTCATCACCTCTCCACCACCACCGAGCTCTTGTGGGACAGGCTCGCACATGCTTCCTACAATGTAAATAGCAGCGGTCATCACCTCTCCACCATCACTGAGCTCTTGCAGGACAGACTCACACATGCTTCCTACAATGTAAATAGCAGCGGTCATCACCTCTCCACCATCACTGAGCTCTTGGGGGACAGACTCACACATGCTTCCTGCAATGTTAGACACAGCGGTCATCACCTCTCCACCATCACTGAGCTCTTGCGGGACAGACTCGCACATGCGTCCTACACTGTAAATAGCAGCGGTCATCACCTCTCCACCACCACTGAGCTCTTGCGGGACAGACTCGCACCTGCTTTCTGCAATGTAAATAGCAGCGGTCATCACCTCTCAACCACCACTGAGCTCTTGCGGAAAAGATTAGCACATGCGTCCTACAATGTAAATAGCAGTGGTCGTCACCTCTCCACCACCACTGAACTCTTGCAGTACAGACTTGCACATGCTTCGTGCAATGTATGACACAGCAGTCATCACCTCTCCAGCACCACTGAGCTCTTGCGGGACAGACTCTCACATGCTTCCTGCAATGTATGACACAGCAGTCATCACCTCTCCAGCACCACTGAGCTTTTGCGGGACAGACTCGCACAAGCGTCCTACACTGTAAATAGCAGTGGTGATTACCTCTCCACCACCACTGAGCGCTTGCGGGACAGACTCGCACATGCGTCCTACACTGTAAATAGCAGTGGTCATCACCTCTCCACCACCAATGAGCTCTTTCGGGACAGACTCGCACATGCTTCCTGCAATGTAAATAGCAGCGGTCATCACCTCTCCGTCACACCACTGAGCTCTTGAGGAAAAGACTCGCAAATGCGTCCTACACTGTAAATAGCAGCGGTCATCACCTCTCCACCACCACTGAGCTCCTCCTGGACATACTCGCACATGCGTCCTACAAGGAAAATAGCAGCGGTCATCACCTCTCCACCACCACTGAGCTCTTGCGGGACAGGCTCGCACATGCTTCCTACAATGTAAGACACAGCTGTCATCACCTCTCCACCACCACTGAGCTCCTCCAGGACAGACTCGCACAGGCGTCCTACAATGTAAACAGCGGTCATCACCTCTCCACCATCACTGAGCTCTTGCAGGACAGACTCGCACATGCTTCCTGCAATGTTAGACACAGCAGTCATCACCTCTCCAGCACCACTGAGCTCTTGCGGGACAGGCTCACACATGCTTCCTGCAATGTTAGACACAGCGGTCATCACCTCTCCACCACCACTGAGCTCTTGTGGGGCAGGCTCGCACATGCTTCCTATAAAGTAAATAGCAGTGGTCATCACCACCAATGAGTTCTTGCGGGACAGGCTCACACATGTGTCCTACAATGTAAATAACAGTGGTTATCACTTCTCCGTCACACCACTGAGCTCTTTTGGGACAGACTGGCACATGCGTCCTACACTGTAAATAGCAGCGGTCATCACCTCTCCACCAACACTGAGCTCTTGCGGGACAGGCTTGCACATGCGTTCTACAATGTAAATAGCAGCGGTCATCACCTCTTCACTACCACTGAGCTCTTGCGGGACAGGCTTGCACATGCGTTCTACAATGTAAATAGCAGCGGTCATCACCTATCCACCACCACTGAGCTCTTGCGGGACAGACTCCCACATGCTTCCTGCAATGTAAATAGCAGCGGTCATCACCTCTCCACCACCACTGAGCTCTTGCGGGACAGGCTCGCACATGCTTCCTACAAAGTAAATAGCAGTGGTCATCACCACCACTGAGATCTTGTGGGACAGGCTCACACATGCATCCTACAATGTAAATAGCAGCAGTTATCACCTCTCCGTCACACCACTGAGCTCTTGCGGGACAGTCTCGCACATGTGTCCTACACTGTAAATAGCAGCGGTCATCACCTCTCCACCACCACTGAGCTCTTGTGGGAAAGGCTCGCACATGCTTCCTGCAATGTATGACACAGCGGTCATCACCTCTCCACCACCACTGAGCTCTTGAGGGACAGACTCGCACATGCTTTCTGCAATGTTACACACAGTGGTCATCACCTCTCCACCATCACTGAGCTCTTGCGGGACAGACTCACACATGCGTCCTACACTGTAAATAGCAGCGGTCATCACCTCTCCACCACCACTGAGCTCTTGCAGGACAGGCTCGCACATGCTTCCTACAATGTAAATAGCAGCGGTCATCACCTCTCCACCACCACTGAGCTCTTCCAGGACAGACTCGCACATGCCTCCTGCAATGTTAGACACAGCGGTCATCACCTCTCCACCACCACTGAGATATTGCAGGACAGGCTCGCACATGCTTCCTACAATGTTAGACACAGCGGTCATCTCCTCTCCACCATCACTGAACTCTTGCAGGACAGGCTCGCACATGCTTTCTGCAATGTTATACACAGCAGTCATCACCTCTCCACCACCACTGAGCTCTTGCGGGACAGACTCGCACATGGTTCCTGCAATTTTAGACACATCGGTCATCACCTCTCCACCATCACTGAGCTCTTGCGGGACAGACTCGCACATGCGTCCTACACTGTAAATAGCAGCAGTCATCACCTCTCCACCACCACTAAGCTCTTGCGGGACAGACTCGCACATTCTTCCTGCAATGTAAATAGCAGTGGTCATCACCTCTCCACCACCACTGAGCTCTTGCGGGACAGGCTCGCACATGCTTCCTACAAAGTAAATAGCAGTGGTCATCACCACCACTGAGATCTTGTGGGACAGGCTCACACATGCATCCTACAATGTAAATAGCAGCGGTTATCACCTCTCCGTCACACCACTGAGCTCTTGCGGGACAGTCTCGCACATGTGTCCTACACTGTAAATAGCAGCGGTCATCACCTCTCCACCACCACTGAGCTCTTGTGGGAAAGGCTCGTACATGCTTCCTGCAATGTAAATAGCAGCGGTCATCACCTCTCCGCCACCACCGAGCTCTTTGGGACAGGCTTGCACATGCTTCCTGCAATGTAAGTGTGACAAAACCAATCTCGCCACTGTACATTGGAGGGCCTGTTATGGAACATTCTTTGGGCTGGAGGTACATGGGCTTAAGGATACCCAGAGACTGCATGGAAATATGGAATTTTATATGCTGGACACCCCATGTACTTTCATAACTCTGTCTTATGTCTATGTCACCCTGTATCCATAAATACAGGATGGGTACAGGGTGTGAGTGCCCCTTGTGGGAGCAATTGTGACTCTATAAGCCAAGTGGGCATAAAAGACTTTATAGCTAATAAGAACTGTTCCTATATTCTGTAATAAGATGTATTCTATGTATGTTTAAGATCTGATTGTGTCTCAGGAGTCTGTCTAGGTAAACTGATTGGGTTTTGTGTGATTATGTTAACTAGACTGCCCAACATCAGATTGTCTGAGTACTTAATATGTTAATCTGTTTTACCTGTGAATAGACAATTCTTAGAGGTTTGATGCATTGTTCATATGTTTGCTTTACTGTTTAACCAAAGCCCTCTGTAACCTGAAGCCAGGGTTATATTCAACCCCCCCCCCCATCTGGGGTCAAAACCTGTATAAATACTAGGCATTCAGCCTTTAATAAAGATATTCTGTTTAAACCTGAAAACTGGCTGGTTTGTGAATTGCTGATTCCCTATGCAGGACGTTGTTCCCTGGTATTAACCCTTGGTATCCTGTTGGTACCGTAACAGTAAGACACAGCGGTCATCACCTCTCCACCATCAATGAGCTCTTGCAGGACAGACTCACACATGCTTCCTGCAATGTATGACACAGCGGTCATCACCTCTCCACCACCACTGAGCTCTTGAGGGACAGACTCGCACATGCTTCCTGCAATGTTAGACACAGCGGTCATCACCTCTCCACCATCACTGAGCTCTTGCGGGACAGACTCACACATGCTCCCTGCAATGTTACACACAGCGGCCATCACTTCTCCACCACCACTGAGCTCTTGCGGGACAGACTCACACATGCTCCCTGCAATGTTACACACAGCGGTCATCACCTCTCCACCATCACTGAGCTCTTGCGGGACAGACTCACACATGCGTCCTACACTGTAAATAGCAGCGGTCATCACCTCTCCACCACCACTGAGCTCTTGCGGGACAGACTTGCACCTGCTTTCTGCAATGTAAATAGCAGCGGTCATCACCTCTCAACCACCACTGAGCTCTTGCGGGACAGATTAGCACATGCGTCCTACAATGTAAATAGCAGTGGTCGTCACCTCTCCACCACCACTGAACTCTTGCAGTACAGACTCGCACATGCTTCGTGCAATGTATGACACAGCAGTCATCACCTCTCCAGCACCACTGAGCTCTTGCGGGACAGGCTCGCACATGCTTCCTACAATGTAAATAGCAGCGGTCATCACCTCTCCACCCCCACTGAGCTCTTCCAGGACAGACTCGCACATGCCTCCTGCAATGTTAGACACAGCGGTCATCACCTCTCCACCACCACTGAGATATTGCAGGACAGGCTCGCACATGCTTCCTACAATGTTAGACACAGCGGTCATCTCCTCTCCACCATCACTGAACTCTTGCAGGACAGGCTCGCACATGCTTTCTGCAATGTTATACACAGCAGTCATCACCTCTCCACCACCACTGAGCTCTTGCGGGACAGACTCGCACATGGTTCCTGCAATTTTAGACACATCGGTCATCACCTCTCCACCATCACTGAGCTCTTGCGGGACAGACTCGCACATGCGTCCTACACTGTAAATAGCAGCAGTCATCACCTCTCCACCACCACTGAGCTCTTGCGGGACAGACTCGCACATGCTTCCTGCAATGTAAAAAGTAGCGGTCATCACCTCTCCACCCCCACTGAGCTCTTGCGGGACAGACTCGCACATTCTTCCTGCAATGTTAGACACAGCGGTCATCACCTCTCCACCATCACAGAACTCTTGCAGGACAGGCTCGAACATGCTTTCTGCAATGTTAAAAATAGCGGTCACCACCTCTCTACCACCACTGAACTCTTGTGGGACAGACTCGCACATGCTTCCTGCAATGTTAGACACAGCGGTCATCACCTCTCCACCATCACTGAGCTTTTGCGGGACAGACTCGCACATGCGTCCTACACTGTAAATAGCAGCGGTCATCACCTCTCCACCACCATTGAGCTCTTGCGGAACAGACTCTACATGCTTTCTGTAATGTAAATAGCAGTGGTCATCACACCACCACTGAACTCTTGCAGGACAGGCTCGTACATGCTTCCTGCAATCTATGACACAGCGGTCATCACCTCTCCACCACCACTGAGCTCTTGTGGGACAGTCTCTGTTACGGTTGCCTCCAGGCTGGCTGGAAGTTGGACCGTAGAAAAGGATGCTCCTAGCGCTCACCCAAGGATCATCAGCACCGTAGACACTATAACTACTGCGTAGCCACCATACGTAATGCAGACTCTACGAACCACCGCTGCTGGGCTGGTATCTCGCCGTCTGCTCTGCGCCCTGGACCTACAACCAGGCTCCAGTAGGTGAACCTCTTCCTTCTTTAGAGCAAAGCAGGATCAGGAACAAGAGCTCTTACAGGAGCTTAGTAGCTAAGGGGTTATATAGAGCATAGCAATCCCTGTAGTGATCATAGCTGTCCCCTACAAACATGAGTCAAAGCTGCAAGTTAGAGGGTCAGAATAGACTGATGTGCTGGAACACACAGCCTGGTTTTTATTGAGGTTACATGCAAAAAAAGACACTCTCAGGGAGGGGGAGGCATAAAATCCCCAATCACACATTTGATGCATTTAGATAGCGAGACAACGCCCTTTTACAGGCCACAACAGCAGATAACATTACACACAAGAAAACAATGCAGTCCACCTTATCACTACTAGCAATCTGATTAGACAATGGGAATGTTTTTCACTAAACTTAATTAGAGCTGATGCCAGCAAACTTGTATTTAGAATGCTTCTTGAAGCTGAACAAAGTTATCTCTGTAGTTCTGACCAAAGGGTCTGTCACATAGCACTTAATGGCACACAATGAAAACCAATGCCTCTGTAACAGTGCTCCCCCTCTGTGGAACACTCTGCCTGTGTGGCACCTGGCTCAGCAAGTCCCATTCACTGAACCAAGTGGGAGAAAGCCAGGGAAAAGCTATTTTACAGGTCTGGGGACATAGTCTTAAAGGGGCATTGTTCACCAAAGTCACAATATGTCCCCAGACGGTTCTTAAAGGGCCATACACACCCAATAAAAGTTAATATGTTCTCAGGGGCACAATCTTCCAGGGGCCATAGTCATGAGGAAGGAGGCTGGCAAATAGGCTTCTCCACGATCCATGGAAGCAGGGTAATTTTTCATTTAAAGGGCCAGTTACAAATAGCAGTTTGTAACAGTCTCGCACATGCTTCCTACAATTTAAGACACAGCGGTCATCACCTCTCCACCACCACTAAACACTTGCAGGACAGGCTCACACATGCTTCCTGCAATGTTAGACACAGCGGTCATCACCTCTCCACCATCACTGAACTCTTGCAGGAAAGGCTCGCACATGCTTTCTGCAATGTTAGACACAGCGGTCATCACCTCTCTACCACCACTGAGCTCTTGCGGGACAGACTCGCACATGCGTCCTACACTGTAAATAGCAGTGGTCATCACCTTTCCACCACCAATGAGCTCTTGCGGGACAGACTCGCCCATGCTTCCTGCAATGTAAATAGCAGTGGTCATCACCTCTCCACCACCAATGAGCTCTTGCGGGACAGACTCACACATGCTTCCTGCAATGTAAATAGCAGCGGTCATCACCTCTCCACCACCACTGAGCTCTTGAGGAACAGACTCGCACCTGCTTTCTGCAATGTAAATAGCAGCGGACATCACCTCTCCACCACCACTGAGGTCTTGTGGGATAGGCTCGCACATGCTTCCTGCAATGTGTGACACAGCGGTCATCACCTCTCCACCACCACTGAGCTCCTCCGGGACAGACTCGCACATGCGTCCTACAAGGTAAATAGCAGCGGTCATCACCTCTCCACCACCACTGAGCTCTTGCGGGACAGGCTCGCACATGCTTCCTACAATGTAAGACACAGCTGTCATCACTTCTCCACCACCACTGAGCTCCTCCAGGACAGACTCGCACATGCGTCCTACAATGTAAACGGCGGCCATCACCTCTCCACCACCACTGAGCTCTTGTGGGACAGACTCACACATGCTTCCTACAATGTTAGACACAGCGGTCATCACCTCTCCACCATCACTGAGCTCTTGCGGGACAGACTCGCACATGCGTCCTATACTGTAAATAGCAGCAGTCATCACCTCTCCTTCACAACTGAACTCTACTCTTGCAGTACAGACTCGCACATGCTTCGTGCAATGTATGACACAGCAGTCATCACCTCTCCAGCACCACTGAGCTCTTGCGGGACAGGCTCACACATGCTTCCTGCAGTGTTAGACACAGCTGTCATCACTAGTGATGTCGCAAACCTAAAAATTTCGGTTCGCGAATGGTGGACTCGAACTTCCGCTACACTTCGCGAACCGGGCGAACCGCCATTGACTTCAATAGGCAGGCGAACTTTAAAACCAACAGGGACTCTTTCTGGCCACAATAGTGATGGAAAAGTTTTTTTCAAGGGGACTAAAACCTGGACTGTGGCATGCCAGAGGGGGATCCATGGCAAAACTCCCACGGAAAATTACATAGTTGATGCAGAGTCTGGTTTTAAGCCATAAAGGGCCTAAATCACTTAACATTTCTAAATTGTTTGGAATAACGTGCTTTAAAACATCAGGTATGATGTTGTATCGATCAGGTAGTGTAAGGGTTACGCCCGCTTCACAGTGACAGACCAAACTCCCTGTGTAACGCACCGCAAACAACCGCAAACAGTCCATTTGCACAACCACGAGATAGATAGATTTGATAGATAGATACATAGATTACATAGATCAATATATGCAATATACATTTGATAGATACAAATTACATAGATCAATAGATGCAATATAGATTTGATAGATACGATTTACATAGATCAGTAGATGCAATATACATTTGATATATACGAATTACATAGATCAATAGTTGCAATATACATTTGATAGATACGAATTACATAGATCAAAAGATGCAATATACATTTGATAGATACGAATTACATAGATCAATAGATGCAATATACATTTGATAGATACGAATTACATAGATCAATAGATGCAATATACATTTGATAGATACGAATTACATAGATCAAAAGATGCAATATACATTTGATAGATACGAATTACATAGATCAATAGATGCAATATACATTTGATAGATACGAATTACATAGATCAATAGATGCAATATACATTTGATAGATACGAATTACATAGATCAATAGATGCAATATACATTTGATAGATACGAATTACATAGATCAATAGATGCAATATACATTTGATAGATACGAATTACATAGATCAATAGATGCAATATACATTTGATAGATACGAATTACATAGATCGATAGATGCAATATACATTTGATAGATACGAATTACATAGATCAATAGATGCAATATACATTTGATAGATACAAATTAAATAGATAAATAGATGCAATATAAATATGATAGATACGAATTACATAGATAAATAGATACAATATACATTTGATAGATACGAATTACATAGATCAATAAATGCAATATACATTTGATAGATACGAATTACATAGATCAATAGATGCAATATAGATTTGATAGATACGATTTACATAGATCAGTAGATGCAATATACATTTGATATATACGAATTACATAGATCAATAGATGCAATATACATTTGATAGATACGAATTACATAGATCAAAAGATGCAATATACATTTGATAGATACGAATTACATAGATCAATAGATGCAATATACATTTGATAGATACAAATTACATAGATCAATAGATACAATATACATTTGATAGATACGAATTACATAGATCAAAAGATGCAATATACATTTGATAGATACAAATTACATAGATCAATAGATGCAATATAAATTTGATAGATACGAATTACATAGATCAATAGATGCAATATACATTTGATAGATACGAATTACATAGATCAATAGATGCAATATACATTTGATAGATACGAATTACATAGATCAATAGATGCAATATACATTTGATAGATACGAATTACATAGATCGATAGATGCAATATACATTTGATAGTTACGAATTACATAGATCAATAGATGCAATATACATTTGATAGATACGAATTACATAGATAAATAGATGCAATATAAATATGATAGATACGAATTACATAGATAAATAGATACAAAATAAATGTGATAATTAAATACAAAAAGTGAATCGTAAATAAAAGTTCATATATAAGGATATATAATTCTTCTAGAAAAGGTCTCTCCACTCTTCTGCAATCCTCCGTGTGTTCTCAAAAAAAGGAAACAAAATATGCAACATAGTGTGACTCTGTAACCACTTATAGTGCAACAGTTCTGCTTGTTTAACGAGTGATTACTCACATTTGTTGGAGCTTATGACCAAGCTCAGGGAAATGCGCATTCCCACTTTATACTGGTGGGAAAACAGTACTCTCAGGCAAATCTTTTAAAACAAATATTTATTAAAATACATAAAAAGCATCACAAATGCCCCCAAAACACCTCTTACAAAGGGTAACTAAGTAATAATAGCTATAGAATTACTCAAAATAGTCGATGCCAGTCCTGGATGGAGATGGATGGACAAGCAGAATCTTAACCGCTTAAAACCACCACTTCTCAGTGCCAGTAAAAACCGCTCCTCCCTCAGTTGTATAAGCAGATGTAAAGACGCAAGAGAGTGTCAATTCCAATGTTTGTTTCGCTTCAGAGAATTACAATAAGACGTGCGGTCTGGGACCCATGGTAAGGTTCCCAGAGGCAGTTGCGCCACCAGGGGACGTGTATATGGCATGGATTTTCGGAACCGGGAGATGGAAAAAGATGCTTGTTCGGTCCTCCTGCTTCAAATTTGGGGCACTGCGTGTGCAATCTATTGTGCTACCAGATATGAGTGGTGTGTTAAGTAGAACTATTCTTAGCAGTGTAATACCTGTTACTCCCCTTATCGGGGGAGGTGTATATGGCATGGATTTTAGGAACCGGGAGATGGAAAAAGATGCTTGGTCGGTCCTCCTACTTCAAATTTGGCCGAAACACAAGTGTCTGTCACAAAACAGTCCGGCCACGAGATAGATAGATTTGATAGTTAGATACCTAGATTACATAGATCAATAGATGCAATATACATTGGATAGATACAAATTACATAGATCAATAGATGCAATATACATTTGCTAGATACGAATTACATAGATCAATAGATGCAAAATACATATGATAGATACGAATTACATAGATCAATAGATGCAATATACATTTGATAGATACGAATTACATAGATCAAAAGATGCGATATACATTTGATAGATACGAATTACATAGATCAATAGATGCAATATATATTTGATAGATACGATTGATAGTTAGATAGATTTGATAGATAAATAGATAGATTTGATAGATATATAATTTCCCTGACAGAGAATTACAATAAGACATGCGGTCTGTGACCCATGGTAAGGTTCCCAGAGGCAGTTGCGCCGCCATGGGACGTGTATATGGCATGGATTTTTGGAACCGGGAGATGGAAAAAGATGCTTGGTCGGTCCTCCTGCTTCAAATTTGGGGCACTGCGCGTGCAATCTATTGTGCCACCAGATATGAGTGGTGTGTTAAGTAGTACTATTCTTAGCAGTTTAATACCTGTTACTCCCCCTATCGGGGGAGGTGTATATGGCATGGATTTTAGGAACCGGGAGATGGAAAAAGATGCTTGGTCGGTCCTCCTACTTCAAATTTGGCCGAAACACAAGTGGCTGTCACAAAACAGTCCGGCCACGAGATAGATAGATTTGATAGATAGATACATAGATTACATAGATCAATAGATGCAATATACATTGGATAGATACAAATTACATAGATCAATAGATGCAATATACATTTGATAGATACGAATTACATAGATCAATAGATGCAATATACATTTGATAGATACGATTGATAGATAGATTTGATAGATAAATAGATAGATTTGATAGATATATAATTTCCCAGACAGAGAATTACAAGACATGCGGTCTGAGACCCATGGTAAGTTTACTTCCTTTTGCGCAATCGAGTACAGGTTGGGGTCCAGGATTGCCTTTTGTGCAAAGAAATTGTGGCCGAGTACCTTCAACTGCGGTGTCCCCTATCAGGGGACGTGTATATGGCATGGATTTTAGGAACCGGGAGATGGAAACAGATGCTTGGACACCCAGTACAGGTTGTTCTCCTTCAGCCTTTTTAGACGAGGGTCCCCAACCCTCAACAGGCACGACAGCATGAAAGACCCTATATGCCATGACTTCCTTTTGCACAATCGAGTACAGGTATGGCATCAATTTTAGGAACCCGGAGATAATTTTTAGGAACCGGGAGATGGAAAAAGATGCTTGGACACCCAGTACAGGTCGTTCTCCTTCAGCCTTTTTATAAGAGGGTCACTGACCCTCAACAGGCACGACAGCATGAAAGACCCCATATGCCATGACTTCCTTTTGCACAATCGAGTACTGGTATGGCATCGTTTTTAGGAACCCGTAGATAATTTTTAGGAACCGGGAGATGGAAAAAGATGCTTGGTCGGTCCTCCTACTTCAAATTTGGGGCACTGCACGTGCAATCTACTGTGCCACCAGATATGAGTGGTGTGTTAAGTAGTACTATTCTTAGCAGTTTAATTCCTGTTATGTGCCTTTTTTTGGTTTGGGTTTTGAAGCCACAGTGCAGCACCAGAGGCCAGAAAAATTAGGCATGTACACATGCCTGAAAAATTAGGTATTGTTGCAGCTGCTGCTGTAGCAGCGGCCAGAAAAATTGATGTTTGTTTGACAGTTAGAAAGTGACCTAAAACATTGCGGCTTGAACCCTAGTTGTTGACGGATAAGTCACGTAAGTCATCCGGCATTCGAAGATAAAATACAGCAGCGTCTGTACCATTTTTAGCCCAAGGCAGCTCATCTCATCAGGCCTTTTTTACTCGAATGTATCGCCCAATGTCAATCCCTTCGGGATCCATCCCTCATTCATTTTAATAAAGGTGAGATAATCAAGACTTTTTTGACCTAGGCGACTTCTCTTCTCAGTGACAATACCTCCTGCAGCACTGAAGGTCCTTTCTGACAGGACACTTGAAGCGGGGCAGGCCAAAAGTTCGATTGCTAATTGGGATAGCTCAGGCCACAGGTCAAGCCTGCACACCCAGTAGTCAAGGGGTCCATCGCTCCTCAGAGTGTCGAGATCCACAGTTAATGCGAGGTAGTCTGCTACCTGTCAGTTGAGTCGTTCTCTGAGGCTGGATCCCGAAGGGCTGTAGCGATGCATAGGAGTTAAAAAGGTCCACATGTCCTCCATAAACAACATGTCTGGAAAGCGTCCTGTCCTTGCCTGCGTGGTCGTAGGAGTAGGAGGATTACTTTCATCTCTTCCCCTGTTAGATTCACGTTGTGCTGTGACATCACCCTTATACGCTGTGTAAAGCATACTTTTTAATTTATTTTTGAACTGCTCCATCCTTTCCGACTTACGGGAATTCAGCTTTTTTTATATGAGTGTCCCTCAACAGGCACGACAGCATGAAAGACCCCATTTGCACTAGGTTGGATGCCGAGCTACTCATGTCCCGTTCCTCATCCTCACATATCTCACTGAAGGTATCTTCTTCCCCCCAGCCACGTACAACACCATGGGTACCAGATAGGTGACAACAACGAGCACCCTGGGATGCCTGTTGTGCTTGGTCTTCCTCCTCCTCCTCAAAGCCACATTCCTCCTCTGACTCCTCTTCCTCACAATCCTCTTCCTGCATTGCCGCTGGTCCAGCAAGCGATGCTGATAAGGCTGTTTCTGGTGGTGATGGAGACCACAACTCTTCTTACTCATCTACGGCCTGATCCAGCACTCTTCGCAGGGCACGCTCCAGGAAGAAAACAAATGGTATGATGTCGCTGATGGTGCCTTCAGTGCGACTGACTAGGTTTGTCACCTCCTCAAAAGGACGCATGAGCCTACAGGCATTGCGCATGAGCGTCCAGTAACGTGGCAAAAAAATCCCCAGCTCCCCAGAGGCTGTCCTAGCACCCCAGTCATACAAATACTCGTTAACAGCTTTTTCTTGTTGGAGCAGGCAGTCGAACATTAGGAGTGTTGAATTCCAATGTGTCGGGCTGTCGCAAATCAAGCGCCTCACTGGCAGGTTGTTTCCCAGTTGGTATCTGACAAGTGCGCCATGGCCATGTAGGAACGCCTGAAATGGCCACACACCTTCCTGGCCTGCAAAGCGTTGTACAATCAGATTACACACATGTGCCATGCACGGCACATGTGTCAACTTGCCCAATTTCAATGCCGCCACCAAATTACTTCCATTGTCAGAAACAACTTTGCCAATCTCCAGTTGGTGCAGAGTCAGCCACTGATCCACATGTGCGTTCAGGGTGGACAGGAGTGTTGATTTGGAGCAAGACGCAGCAGCAGAAGAGGACTCAGCTGAGGAAGAGGTCATGGAAGATGATGGAGTAGGAGTAGTAGAGGAGGTAGCAGCAGGCCTGCCTGCAAGTCGTGGCGGTGTCACCAACTCCTCCTCTGCAGAGCCACGCATTCCATGCTTGTCAGCTGTCAGCAGGTTTGCCCAATGCGCAGTGTAGGTGATATACCTGCCCTGACCATGCTTTGCAGACCAGCTATCAGTGGTCAGATGGACCCTTGCTCCAACGCTGTGTGCCAGACATGCCATTACTTCCTTTCACACAATCGAGTACAGGTTGGGGATTGCCTTTTGTGAAAATAAATTTCGGCCGGGTACCTTCCACTGCGGTGTCCCAATAGATACAAATTTTTTGAAAGCCTCAGACTCCACCAGCTTGTATGGTAAAAGCTGGCGGGCTAAGAGTTCAGACAAGCCAGCTGTCAGATGCCGGGCAAGGGGTAGACTTTGGGACATTGGTGTGACAGACCCTTCTGTCAGTACTGAAAGAGTTAACTTTGTTCAGCTTTAAGAAGCTATTTTCTAAATACAAGGTTGCTGGCATCAGCTATTGTGTGTTGTAATTAAGTTTAAGTGATAAACATTCACATTGTTTAATCCCATCCAGAGAGCAGACGCCCAAGTGATAAGAAAGGCTCAAGTGTGTCTTGTGTTTAACTTGTTTATCTGCTTAAGTAATGTAATTCTATTGTGGAATGTCAAAGGGCGTTTATCCTCTATCTAATGTACAATATTCTTTCAACCCCCCATCTGGGGTCAGACCTGCATAAATACTGGGCATATAGCCTTCAATAAAGTGCATTCTGTTTTTACCTTCAATGTGGAGCCTGGTCTCATGTTTGAGGGGGGAACTGGTTGGGTTGTGAGTTGCTGATCCCATATTCAGGACATCGTTCACCTGGTATTAACCCTTGGTATCCTGTCGGTACCGTAACAATTGGTGGCAAGCGACGGGAGGATCCTTATCGCCCAGAAGAGCAACTACACATCCAGACCGAATGGGAATACCGTATGAAAGACTAAAAAGAGCTACCCTTAAAGACCTGCTAGAACAACGGGGCCAAAAAAACAGTAACCTCAGGAAGAGGGAGATTATTACAAGACTGACGGAGATGGATGGAGTACCAGGGCCCGAAGGAACCAATGAGCTTAGCATATCAGACAGAACCCCTGAAGAAGCAAGCTTTGACCGGGCGGTCAAAATAAGACTGGCACATTATGGCCCCAACACATCCGTGGAAATTATTGACCGGGTCATAGCCGCTGTGGAGGCCAACCTACTTCGCCAAAGCGGCGCTGCATCAGCCCAAGTCACGGCAACCCCAGTGGAAAAGAGAAAAGTGCATTTTACAGCTTTTAAAAACTTCCTGGAAACAGAAGGAGAGATTGATGGGTACCTTGCGGATTTTGAGAGGCAATGTGCGCTACACCAGGTACCCGCAGAGGACTGGGTCACGATATTATCCGGAAAATTATCCGGCCGTGCCAGTGAGGCTTTTTGGGCCATTCCAGATGAGGAAGTCGGGGATTATAATACTGTAAAAGAGGCTCTGCTCTCCAGGTATGCGGTTACACCGGAGGCATACCGGAGTCGGTTCAGAGACACTGTTAAATTGGCTGGTGATTCCTACGTTGAGTGGGCATGTAAGGTGCACCGCACAGCATCTTACTGGATGGCGGGGTGCCAGGCCGTATCTGGGGAAGAGGTGCTGCAGCTATTCCTGTTGGAACATTGCTTTGACAAGTTATCAGCAGGAGTTAGAGAGTGGGTTCGGGACCGTAAACCCTCCACCCTGCATGAAGCTGCTCGCCTGGCAGATGAGTATACGGATGCCCGCAAACTGGATACTGCTACCACTAAGCCCCCTGCTAGAGTGGAGTACAGACCCCCAGTCACCCCAGCAGCTGCCAGTTACAAACCCCCGGTGCACCGCTATACCACACCGCCTTCAGCCACGAACTACCCTCAGACAGCCTGGGTCACCTCACGGGATTACTCACAGCCTATTCGGTGCTTTGGATGTAAGCAACTAGGGCACAAAAGATCGGAGTGTCCCCTAAACACTGCGAACCAAGCACAGTCCTGGAGGAGACCCGCCAGCGGAATCCCAAGTAACCCTCAGCCTGCTGCCCACTGCGTAGAGGGGGAAGAATGCTGGGGCATCCTACATGAAGCAGACCCTGTGCAAGCTGTCCACCGGGATAACCGACAACAGCACCGGCAACTGGTTAAAGTGAATGGGAAGGAGGTCAGTGGTCTACGGGATACTGGTGCTACCATGACCTTGCTCCAAAAGAACTTGGTGTCCGAGAACCAGCACACCGGGGACACTGTGGCTGTGAGGGTGGCAGGGGGCACTGTGTTCCGCCTACCTGTTCCCCGGGTACATTTGGATTGGGGAGTGGGCGCTAGACATGTGAATGTGGGGGTCATGAAGGATTTACCAGCTGATGTTCTCCTTGGAAATGACTTGGCCCCCCTTGTTTCGGCCTACGCTCCCATGGGACCCGCTGATGTTAACCTGTGACTACCCGTGCCCAGACCCATGCCGCCGAAACCGACCAACCTGCTGCTGAGACCCAGGTAAGACTCTCTTCCCCGACTTGTACCCTAGATCAGGCCCCCTTAGGCTGGGATACCCCAGAGATGTACGGGAGGGAAACCCGGGAGGATCCCACCCTTCAGAAGTACAGGGCTAGGGCAGATGCTGGAGAAGAGGGGGTAGATGGGGAATGTTATGAGTGGGTGGGGGATAGGCTATATAGAATCCCCAAACCTGCCCAGAAAAGTACTGCCCCTCCACAGAATCGGCAGCTGGTGGTGCCTGCGAAATACCGGCAAGAGATTCTGCGGATTGGGCACGATGTACCATTAGCTGGACATCTAGGGTCCCGCCACACAGATCATAGGATCACCCAAAATTTCTTCTGGCCCAATTTTAACCGAGATGTGCGGGTATATTGTAGCACTTGTGACCCCTGTCAATGGGTGGGTAAGCGGGGGGATCACCCAAAAGCTAGGCTTATGACTATGCCTGTCATTGGGGAACCCTTTTCCAGCATAGCCGTTGACATTGTGGGTCCACTGGCCAGGGCTAGTCCATCAGGTAAGAAGTATATTCTCACTGTGGTGGACTATGCCACTCGTTACCCAGAGGCAGTAGCACTGTCGAATATAGAGGCAGAGACAGTTGCTGACGCCCTGGTTAAGGTTTTTACTAGGGTCGGGTTCCCTAAGGAGATTCTCTCTGATCAGGGGACCCAGTTTACCGCTGTGCTCACCCAGCAGCTGTGGAAGGTGTGCGGCATTAAACCATTGCTCAGTTCGCCTTATCACCCACAGACTAACGGTCTCTGCGAGCGCTTTAATGGCACCCTCAAGCAGATGCTGAGGACCTTTACTGACACTTGCAGAGACTGGGAACGATTCCTGCCTCATCTGTTATTTGCGTACAGAGAGGTGCCCCAGGAATCTACTGGGTTCTCTCCCTTTGAGTTACTCTATGGGAGAAGGGTCCGCGGCCCCCTGGATCTTATTAGAGGACACTGGGAGGGAGAGACAGAGCAGGAGGGGATCCCCATAGTACCATATGTTCTGGAACTCCGGGACCGCATGGAGAAACTGTCCCTGATGGTAAGAGAGAATCTCCAGGTGGCCCAGGGGAGACAGAAGGGGTGGTACAATCGGCGTGCCCGGCAGAGGGTCTTCCAGGTTGGACAGAAAGTTTTGGTGCTCAAGCCTTTGAAGACCAACAAGATGCAAGCATCTTGGCAGGGACCGTATAAGGTGTTATCTCAGGTGTGTGATACTACCTATATTATAGCCAGCTGTGCAGATGAAAGGATCCTTTCATGTGAACATGCTGAAGGAGTATCAGGAGAGGCCAGAGGATGTCGCTGCAGAGTGTGCCCCTGCTGCAGACGACCCAGAGAATTTACCCCTGCCCGACTTATTAGAGAAGGACCCCCAGACTGACCTCACTAGTCTTGTGCAGCTAGGGAACCGGTTAAACCCTACCGAGAGGGTACAGGCAAGACAGCTCCTGTGGGAGAAGCAGGAAACGTTCTCCCAAGAGCCTGGCTACACTACTCTAGCTGTACATAAGGTAGAGACCCCTGGACAGAATCCCCTGCGACAGCCTCCCTACCGTATACCCGAAGCAGTCCGAGAAGGAATGCGGAAGGAGATACAGGAGATGGCTCAGATGGGAGTCATTGAGCACTCCGATAGTCCTTGGGCTTGACCTGTAGTCCTGGTACCTAAGAAAGATGGGACCACCCATTTCTGTGTACTACAGGCGTCTCAACGAAAGGACCACCACTGACACTTACCCGATGCCCCGGGTAGACGAATTACTAGACCGTATTGCTAGGGGACACTATCTGACCACCATACACCTGTGTAAAGGCTATTGGCAGATTCCCCTGGCCGAGGATGCTATCCCCAAGTCGGCATTCATCACCCCATTCGGCCTGTACCAGTTTAAGGTCATGCCCTTTGGGATGAAGAATGCTCCGGCTACCTTCCAGCGTATGGTGGATAGACTCCTCGATGGCTTCCAGGAATTTGCTTGTGCATACCTGGACGACATTGCGGTTTACAGTGAGTCCTGGGAAGAACACCTTATCCATGTAGGGGTGGTTCTGGACAAGATTCGGGCCGCTGGCCTGACCTTGAAACCAGACAAGTGCCATCTAGGTATGGCTGAAGTACAGTACTTGGGTCACCGAGTGGGGTGTGGGAGCCAGAGACCGGAGCCAGCCAAGGTAGAGGCTGTGGCTAACTGGCCCACACCTATCACTAAGACCCAAATGCTAGCCTTCCTGGGGATGGCCGGGTATTACCGATGTTTTGTCCCAGACTACAGTACTATCGCCAAGCCCCTGACTGACCTGACTAAAAAGAACCTCCCCAAACAGGTCCTGTGGTCTCCAGCTTGTGAAGCCGCGTTTCAGGCACTGAAGCAGGCTCTTGTGAATGCCCCTGTCTTGGCTGCCCCAGTCCCTAACAAACGTTTTCTCATTCATAGAGATGCTTCCATGTATGGACTGGGGGCTGTGCTGAGTCAAGTTGGGGAGGATGGAGGAGAGCACCCTGTCGCATACCTAAGCAGAAAGTTGTTACCTCGGGAAGTAAGTTGCGGCAGTAGAGAAGGAAGGTTTAGCCCTGGTCTGGGCACTGAAGAAGTTGAACCCTTATCTATACGGACAGGAATTTTCCCTCATAACGGACCACAATCCCTTAGTCTGGCTTAACCGGGTCTCAGGAGACAATGGTAGATTGCTGCGGTGGAGTTTAGCGCTCCAACCCTATAACTTCACCATCAGCTACCGGCCCGGTAAGCTAAACGGGAATGCAGATGGATTGTCCCGGCAAACTGACATGCCTACCACCTCCTAGTCCGGTCATCCCCAAGTTGACCCACCAAAGGCACAAGCCGGGTCTGCCGGAGTGTTCCACCAGGGGGGAGCCATGTGACAGACCCTTCTGTCAGTACTGAAAGAGTTAACTTTGTTCAGCTTTAAGAAGCTATTTTCTAAATACAAGGTAGCTGGCATCAGCTATTGTGTGTTGTAATTAAGTTTAAGTGATAAACATTCACATTGTTTAATCTCATCCAGAGAGCAGACGCCCAAGTGATAAGAAAGGCTCAAGTGTGACTTGTGTTTAACTTGTTTATCTGCTTAAGTAATGTAATTCTATTGTGGCATGTCAAAGGGTGTTTTCCCTCTATCTAATGTACAATATTCTTTCAACCCCCCATCTGGGGTCAGACCTGCATAAATACTGGGCATATAGCCTTCAATAAAGTGCGTTCTGTTTTTACCTTCAATGTGGAGCCTGGTCTCATGTTTGAGGGGGGAACTGGCTGGGTTGTGAGTTGCTGATCCCATATTCAGGACATCTTTCACCTGGTATTAACCCTTGGTATCCTGTCGGTACCGTAACAATTGGCTTTCGGACGCTCAAACATGTCCTTGACAGACACCTGACTGTGGGCAGATGAGCAGGAACTGCTATGGAAGAGAAACTTAGTGGCGGATGGTTGAGAGGGGGCAAGGAGTACAGCAGTGGTTGACGTGGCTGAAGATGCTGGACCAGGAGGAGGATGGCGGCTTTGAGTTTGTGTGCCTCTTCTACTCATGTGTTCATCCCATCGGCGTTTGTGATGTGAGATCATGTGCCTTCGCAAAGCAGTTGTACCTAGGTGGGTTTTGGACTTCCCACAACTCAGTTTCTTTTGGCACAGGTTGCAAATGGCATCGCTGTTGTCAGAGGCAGACACACAAAAAAATGCCACACTGCTGAGCTCTGCGATGACGGCATTCTGGTGGTGGCAACAGCATGCGTTGATTGGTGTGTGTCTGGCTGACCCTGGGTGCCAATGCATGCTGTCTGACTGTGCCACTATCTCCTTGAGATGACCTCCCCCTGCTTCCAACTCGTCTCCTCCTTCTCCTCTCTGTCTCCCCATCTGAACTTTCCCCTTCTTCTTCTTCTCTTCTAGCGGGCACCCACGTGACATCCACGGATGCATCATCATCAACCGCTTCACTTGTATCTGACAAATCAACAAAGGAAGCAGCAGCGGGTACAACATCACCATCATCATCACACCGTACGTCCATGTGTGTAATGCTGCCTGACTGAGACATATCACTGTTATCTACATCCTCTGTCAATGATGGTTGCGCATCACTCATTTCTTCCAACTGATGTGTCAATAACTCCTCTGACAGATCAAGTGAAGCGGCTGTGGTGCTAGTGTTGGTGGTGGTGGCAGGTGGGCGAGTGGAACTGGTCACTTGAGAGGTGCCCGAAGGTAAGCTGGAGGTGGATGGTGCGTCAAGGTTCCAAGCGGAAGCTGTAGAAGATTGGGTGTCCTGTGTTAGCCAGTCAACTAGGTCCTCCTCAGAACTTTTCACGTTCATGGTACGTGGCCTCTGAACACTGGGCATTATTGTAGGGTCAAAGGGAATCACAGCACCACGACCACGACAGCACCTGCGGGGTGGCCTGCCTCTGCCTGTCATTTTTTTTTTAAATGTAGACTTACACTACTATTAAACAAAATATGAGTGGTGCCACTGGGCAAGTGGGCACAGTATACGCTGTGAGCCTGACACAAAAAAGCAGACTGATGTTTCACAATCCAAAAAGTTTACTTTTTTAAATGTACACTTACACTACTATTAAACAAGATATGAGTGGTGGCACTGGGCAAGTGGGCACAGTATACGCTGTGAGCCTGACACAAAAAAGCAGACTGATGTTTCACAGTCAAATTTTTTTTTTTAAATATTTACAATACTGTTACAACAGATATGAGTGGTGCCACTAACTTGGCAAGTGGGGCTGGCACACACGCTGGAAGGCAAGCAACTGCAATAAGATTACACTAGCAGACTGATGTTTCACAGTCAAAAAAGTTTTTTTTTTTAAATATTTACACTACTGTTATAACAAATATGATTGGTGGCACTACTTGGCAAGTGGGCCTGGCACACACGCTGGCAGGCAGGCAACTGCAATTAGATAACACTAGCAGACTGATGTTTCACAGTCAAAAAAGTTTTTTTATTAAATATTTACACTACTGTTACAACAAATATGAGTGGAGCCACTAACTTGGCAAGTGGGCCTGGCACACACGCTGGCAGGCAGGCAACTGCAATTAGATTACACTAGCAGACTGATGTTTCACAGTCAAAAAAGTTTTTTTTAAAAATATTTACACTACTGTTATAACAAATATGATTGGTGGCACTAGTTGGCAAGTGGGCCTGGCACACACGCTGGCAGGCAGGCAGGCAACTGCAATTAGATTACACTAGCAGACTGATGTTTCACAGTCAAAAATGTTTTTTTTTTTAAATTTACTCTACTGTTATAACAAATATGAGTGGTGCCACTAGTTGGCAAATGGGCCTGGCACACACGCTGGCAGGCAGGCAACTGCAATTAGATTACACTAGCAGACTGATGTTTCACAGTCAAAAAAGTTTTTAAAAAAAAATATTTACACTACTGTTACAACAAATATGAGTGGTTCCACTAACTTGGCAAGTGGGCCTGGCACACACGCTGGCAGGCAGGCAACTGCAATTAGATTACACTAGCAGACTGATGTCAAAGTTTTTTTACAAAAAAATGTACACTAATGTTACACCAGATATGACTGGTGGCACTCAGGAAGTAGGCACAGTATATGCTGTGAGCCTGACACACAGGCTGGCTGGCAGTGGCAGGCTGGCCTGGCAACTGAAATTAGATTACACTAGTAGACTGATGTAAAAGTTTTTTTTTTTTAAATTTACACTAATGTTACACCAGATATGACTGGTGGCACTGAGCAAGTAGGCACAGTATATGCTGTGAGCCTGACACACAGGCTGGCAGTGCCAGGCAGGTAACTGCTAATAGATTACAAAGAAAAGAAAAAAAAAAACGACTGATGTTCTAGCCCTGAAAAGGGCTTTTTGGGGTGATGTCCTTACAGCAGAGATCAGATGAGTCCTTCGGGATTGTAGTGGACACTGAATACACTAGCCTAGCTATCAATTTCCCTATAAAATCATCATCAGCAGCAGCAGCAGCAGCAGCACTATCCCTCCTCTCACTAAGAATGCAGGATCAGAATGAATCTAAAATGGCTGCTGCCCAGGAGCTGGGAGGGTCTGGGAGGGAGTGTCTGCTGCTGATTGGCTGAAATGTGTCTGCAGACTGTGAGATACAGGGTCAAATTTTAATTAATGATGACGAATAGGGGGAGGATCGAACATGGCATATGTTCGCCCGCCGTGTCGAACGCGAACAAGCTATGATCGCCGGGAACTGTTCTCCGGCAAACTGTTCGTGACATCACTAATCATGCACCTCCTTCTAATCATGGTGCTGACATATTGGTACCTAGGTTACAATGCAGGTATGTGATAGAGAGTTACTGTACATTATACACTAAATACATCCCATGCACCTCCTGCTAATCATGGTGCTGACATATTGGTACCTAGGTTGCACTGCAGGTATGTGATAGAGTTACTGCACATTAAACACTAAATACATCTCATGCATCCTGCTAATCATGGTGCTGACATATTGGTACCTAGGTTACACTGCAGGTATGTGATAGTTACTGCACATTATACACTAAATACATCTCATGCATCCTGCTAATCATGGTGCTGACATATTGGTACCTAGGTTACACTGCAGGTATGTGATAGTTACTGCACATTATACACTAAATACATCTCATGCACCTCCTGCTAATCATGTGCTGACATATTGGTACCTAGGTTACACTGCAGGTATGTGATAGAGAGTTACTGCACATTATATACTAAATACATCTTATGCACTTCCTGCTAATCATGGTGCTGACATATTGGTATCTAGGTTACACTGCAGGTATGTGATAGAGAGTTACTGCACATTATACACTAAATACATCTCATGTACCTCCTGCTAATCATGGTGCTGACATATTTCTACCTAGGTTACACTGCAGGTATGTGATAGAGAGTTACTGCACATTATACACTAAATACATATCATGCACCTCCTGCTAATCATGGTGCTGACATATTACTACCTAGGTTACACTGCAGGTATGTGATAGAGAGTTACTGCACATTATACACTAAATACATCTCATGCACCTCCTGCTAATCATGGTGCTGACATATTGGTACCTAGGTTACACTGCAGGTATGTGATAGAGTCACTGCACATTATACACTAAATACATCTCATGCACCTCCTGCTAATCATGGTGCTGACATATTGGTACCTAGGTTACACTGCAGGCATGTGAGTTACTGCACATTATACACTAAATACATCTCATGTACCTCCTGCTAATCATGGTGCTGACATATCGGTACCTAGGTAACACTGCAGGTATGTGATAGAGAGTTACTGCACATTATACACTAAATACATCTCATGCATTTGCAAATCATGGTGCTGACATATTGGTACCTAGGTTACACTGCAGGTATGTGATAGAGAGTTACTGCACATTATACACTAAATACATCTCATGCACCTCCTGCTAATCATGGTGCTGACATATTGGTACCTAGGTTACACTGCAGGTATGTGATAGTTACTGCACATTATACACTAAATACATTTCATGCACCTCCTGCTAAACATGGTGCTGACGTATTGGTACCTAGGTTACACTGCAGGTATGTGATAGAGAGTTACTGCACATTATACACTAAATACATCTCATGCACCTCCTGCTAATCATGGTGCTGACATATTAGTACCTAGGTTACACTGCAGGTATGTGATAGAGAGTTACTGCACATTATACACTAAATACATCTCATGCACCTCCTGCTAATCATGGTGCTGACATACTGGTACCTAGGTTACACTGCAGGTATGTGATAGAGAGTTACTGCACTTTATACACTAAATACATCTCATGCACCTCCTGCTAATCATGGTGCTGACATATTAGTACCTAGGTTACACTGCAGGTATGTGATAGAGAGTTACTGCACATTATACACTAAATACATCTCATGCACCTCCTGCTAATCATGGTGCTGACATACTGGTACCTAGGTTACACTGCAGGTATGTGATAGAGAGTTACTGCACTTTATACACTAAATACATCTCATGCACCTCCTGCTAATCATGGTGCTGACATATTGGTACCTAGGTTACACTGCAGGTATGTGATAGAGAGTTACTGTACATTATACACTAAATACATCTCATGCACCTCCTGCTAATCATGGTGCTGACATATTCGTACCTAGGTTACACTGCAGGTATGTGATAGAGAGTTACTGCACATTATACACTAAATACATCTCATGCACCTCCTGCTAATCATGGTGCTGACATATTGGTACCTAGGTTACACTGCAGGTATGTGATAGAGAGTTACTGCACATTATACACTAAATACATCTCATGCACCTCCTGCTAATCATGGTGCTGACATATCGGTACCTAGGTTACACTGCAGGTATGTGATAGAGAATTACTGCACATTATACACTAAATACATCTCATGCACCTCCTGCTAATCATGGTGCTGACATATTGGTACCTAGGTTACACTACAGGTATGTGATAGAGAGCTACTGCACATTATACACTAAATACATCTCATGCACCTCCTGCTAATCATGGTGCTGGCATAATGGTACCTAGGTTACACTGCAGGTTAGTGATAGAGAGTTACTGCACATTATACACTAAATACATCTCATGCATCTCCTGCTAATCATGATGCAGACATATTGGTACCTAAGTTACACTGCAGGTATGTGATAGAGAGTTACTACACATTATACACTAAATACATCTCATGCACCCCCGGCTAATCATGGTGCTGACATATTGGTACCTAGGTTACACTGCAGGTATGTGATAGAGAGTTACTGCACATTATACCCTAAATACATCTCATGCACCTCCTGCTAATCATGGTGCTGACATATTGGTACCTAGGTTACACTGCAGGTATGTGATAGAGAGTTACTGCACATTATACACTAAATACATCTCATGCACCTCCTGCTAATCATGGTGCTGACATATCGGTACCTAGGTTACACTGCAGGTATGTGATAGAGAATTACTGCACATTATACACTAAATACATCTCATGCACCTCCTGCTAATCATGGTGCTGACATATTGGTACCTAGGTTACACTACAGGTATGTGATAGAGAGCTACTGCACATTATACACTAAATACATCTCATGCACCTCCTGCTAATCATGGTGCTGGCATAATGGTACCTAGGTTACACTGCAGGTTAGTGATAGAGAGTTACTGCACATTATACACTAAATACATCTCATGCATCTCCTGCTAATCATGATGCAGACATATTGGTACCTAAGTTACACTGCAGGTATGTGATAGAGAGTTACTACACATTATACACTAAATACATCTCATGCACCCCCGGCTAATCATGGTGCTGACATATTGGTACCTAGGTTACACTGCAGGTATGTGATAGAGAGTTACTACACATTATACACTAAATACATCTCATGCACCCCCGGCTAATCATGGTGCTGACATATTGGTACCTAGGTTACACTGCAGGTATGTGATAGAGAGTTACTGCACATTATACACTAAATACATATCATGCACCTCCTGCTAATCATGGTGCTGACATATTGGTACCTAGGTTACACTGCAGGTATGTGATAGAGTTACTGCACATTATACACTAAATATATCTCATGCACCTCCTGCTAATCATGGTGCTGACATATTGGTACCTAGGTTACACTGCAGGTATGTGAGAGATAGTTACTGCACATTATACACTAAATACATCTCATGCACCTCCTGCTAATCATGGTGCTGACATATTGGTACCTAGGTTACACTGCAGGAATGTGATAGTTACTGCACATTATACACTAAATACATCTCATGCACCTCCTGCTAATCATGGTGCTGACATACTGGTACCTAGGTTACACTGCAGGTATGTGATAGAGAGTTACTGCACATTATACATAAATACATCTCATGCGCCTCCTGCTAATCATGGTGCTGACATATTGGTACCTAGGTTACACTGCAGGTATGTGATAGAGAGTTACTGCACATTATACACTAAATACATCTCATGCACCTCCTGCTAATCATGGTGCTGACATATTGGTACCTAGGTTACACTGCAGGTATGTAATAGTTACTGCACATTATACACTAAATACATCTCATGCACCTTCTGCTTATCATGGTCCTGACATATTGGTACCTAGGTTACACTGCAGTTATGTGATAGTTACTGCACATTATATACTAAATACATCTCATGCACCTCCTGCTAATCATGATGCTGACATATTGGTACCTAGGTTACACTGCAGGTATGTGATAGAGAGTTACTGCACATTATACACTAAATACATCTCATGCACCTCCTGCTAATCATGGTGCTGACATATTGGTACCTAGGTAACACTGCAGGTATGTGATAGTTACTGCACATTATACACTAAATACATCTCATGCACCTCCTGCTAATCATGGTGCTGACATATTGGTACCTAGGTTACACAGCAGGTATGTGATAGAGAGTTACTGCACATGATACACTAAATACATCTCATGCACCTCCTGCTAATCATGGTGCTGACATATTGGTACCTTGGTTACACTGCAGGTATGTGAAGGAGAGTTACTGCACATTATACACTAAATACATCTCATGAACCTCCTGCTAATCATGGTGCTGACATATTGGTACCTAGGTTACACTGCAGGTATGTGAGGGAGAGTTACTGCACATTATACACTAAATACATCTCATGCACCTCCTGCTAATCATGGTGCTGACATACTGGTACCTAGGTTACACTGCAGGTATGTGATAGAGAGTTACTGCACATTATACACTAAATACATCTCATGCACCTCCTGCTAATCATGGTGCTGACATATTGGTACCTAGGTTACACTGCAGGTATGTGAGGGAGAGTTACTGCACATTATACACTAAATACATCTCATGCACCTCCTGCTAATCATGGTGCTGACGTATTGGTACCTAGGTTACACTGCAGGTATGTGATAGACAGTTACTGCACATTATACACTAAATACATCTCATGCACCTACTGCTAATCATGATGCAAACATATTGGTACCTAGGTTACACTGCAGGTATGTAATAGAGAGTTACTGCACATTATACACTAAATACATCTCATGCACCTACTGCTAATCATGTGCTGACATATTGGTACCTAAGTTACACTGCAGGTATGTGATAGATAGTTAATGCACATTATACACTAAATACATCTCATGCACCTCCTGCTAATGATGGTGCTGACATATTGGTACCTAGGTTATACTGCAGGTATGTGATAGAGAGTTACTGCACATTATACACTAAATACATCTCATGCACCTACTGCTAATCATGATGCAAACATATTGGTACCTAGGTTACACTGCAGGTATGTAATAGAGAGTTACTGCACATTATACACTAAATACATCTCATGCACCTACTGCTAATCATGTGCTGACATATTGGTACCTAAGTTACACTGCAGGTATGTGATAGATAGTTAATGCACATTATACACTAAATACATCTCATGCACCTCCTGCTAATGATGGTGCTGACATATTGGTACCTAGGTTACACTGCAGGTATGTGATAGAGTTACTGCACATTATACACTAAATACATCTCATGTATCTCCTGCTAATCATGGTGCTGACATATTGGTACCTAGGTTACACTGCAGGTATGTGATAGAGAGTTACTGCACATTATACACTAAATACATCTCATGCACCTCCTGCTAATCATGGTGCTGACGTATTGGTACCTAGGTTACACTGCAGGTATGTGATAGAGAGTTACTGCACATTATACACTAAATACATCTCATGCACCTCCTGCTAATCATGGTGCTGACGTATTGGTACCTAGGTTACACTGCAGGTATGTGATAGAGAGTTACTGCACATTATACACTAAATACATCTCATGCACTTCCTGCTAATCATAGTGCTGACATATTGGTACCTAGGTTACACTGCAGGTATGTGATAGAGAGTTACTGCACATTATACACTAAATACATCTCATGCACCTCCTGCTAATCATGGTGCTGACATATTGGTACCTAGGTTACACTGCAGGTATGTGATAGAGAGTTACTGCACATTATACACTAAATACATCTCATGCACCTCCTGCTAATCATGGTGCTGACATATTGGTACCTAGGTTACACTGCAGGTATGTGACGGAGAGTTACGGCACATTATACATAAATACATCTCATGCACCTCCTGCTAATCATGGTGCTGACATATTGGTACCTAGGTTACACTTCAGGTATGATAGGGAGTTACTGCACATTATACACTAAATACATCTCATGCCCCTCCTGCTATTCATGGTGCTGATATATCGGTACCTAGATTACACTGGAGGTATCTGAAGGAGAGTTACTGCACAATAAACACTAAGGGCTAGATTACAAGTGGAGTGCTTTCTGGGGTGTGGCAGGCCTAGGGCAGCACAAAACTATATCCACCACTCTATGGCCTAGATTTAGAGTTGGGCGGTAGCCGTCAAAACCAGCGTTAGAGGCTCCTAACGCTGGTTTTTACCGCCCTCTGGTATTTGGAGCCAGTCATTAAAGGGTCTAACGCTCACTTTCCAGCCGCGACTTTTCCATACCGCAGATCCCCTTACGTCAATTTCGTATCCTATCTTTTCAATGGGATCTTCCCGGATAGGAGGAAGACTTTGGAGCCTCTTCTGGACTTATTCAGCCGTCGGATGATGGATGTCTAGCCCCCGCTTGGGCTTGGATGAAGATTTCGGAGCCTGGAACGATCGGTGATACCTGGCATGGTGAAGACAAGGTAGGAAGATCTTCAGGGGCTTAGTGTTAGGTTTATTTAAGGGGGGTTTGGGTTAGATTAGGGGTATGTGGGTATTGTATGGTTTTTTTTACAGGCAAAAGAGCTGAATTCTTTGGGGCATGCCCCGCAAAGGGCCCATTTAAAGGCTGGTAAGCTAAAAGAGCTTTGAACTTTTGTAATTTAGAATAGGGTAGGGCATATTTTTATTTTGGGGGTCTTTGTTATTTTATTAGGGGGCTTAGAGTAGGTGTAATTAGTTTAAAATTGTTGTAATTATTTTCTAATGTTTGTAAATATTTTTTTATTTTTTGTAACTTAGTTCTTTTTTATTTTTTGTACTTTAGTTAGTTTATTTAATTGTATTTATTTGTAGGAATTGTATTTAATTAATTTATTGATAGTGTAGTGTTAGGTTTAATTGTAACTTAGGTTAGGATTTATTTTACAGGTAATTTTGTAATTATTTTAACTAGGTAGCTATTAAATAGTTCTTAACTATTTAATAGCTATTTTACCTGGTTAAAATAAATACAAAGTTACCTGTAAAATAAATATTAATCCTAAAATAGCTATAATATAATTATAATTTATATTGTAGCTATATTAGGGTTTATTTTACAGGTAATTATTTAGCTTTAAATAGGAATAATTTATTTAATAAGAGTTAATTTATTTCGTTAGATTTAAATTATATTTAACTTAGGGGGGTGTAAGTGTTAGGGTTAGACTTAGCTTTAGGGGTTAATACATTTATTATAGTAGCGGTGAGCTCCGATTGGCAGATTAGGGGTTAATTATTGTAGGTAGCTGGCGGCGACGTTGTGGGGGGCAGATTAGGGGTTAATAAATATAATATAGGGGCTGGCGGTGTTAGGGGCAGCAGATTAGGGGTACATAACTATAATGTATGTTGCAGCGGTGTACGGAGCGGCAGATTAGGGGTACATAGGGATAACGTAGGTTGCGGCGGTGTACGCAGCGGCATATTAGGGGTTAAAAAGTATATGCAGGTGTCAGCGATAGCGGGGGCGGCAGATTAGGGGTTAATAAGTGTAAGGTTAGGGGTGTTTAGACTCGGGGTACATGTTAGGGTGTTAGGTGCAGACTTAGGAAGTGTTTCCCTATAGAAAACAATGGGGCTGCGTTAAGAGCTGAACGCTGCTTTTTTGCAGGTGTTAGGTTTTTTTTCAGCTCAAACTGCCCCATTGTTTTCTATGGGGATATCGTGCACGAGCACGTTTTTGAAGCTGGCCGCGTCCATAAGCACCGCTGGTATCTAGAGTTGCAGTGGCGTTAAATTATTCTCTACGCTCCCTTTTTGGAGCCTAACGCACTGAAAACCCAGCCATTCTGTGAACTCTAAATACCAGCGGTATTTAAAAGGTGCGGGAGAAAAAAAGCATGCGTAGCTAACGCACCCCTTTGGCCGCCAAACTCTAAATGTAGCCGTATGTTTCCAAGGGACATGGGGTGGATTTGTAATTTAGGGAATATGGCTACTTCAGTAGGTTGGAAGAAAAGCTCCACCAACTCTTATTTTTCTGTATTTTTAAACTCAACACTTGCAATAATATTAGATTTCTCTAATGGACTTTTTAAGTGTAAGTCAAACTGTTAGTAAAGCTCTTGATAAAGCCATAAATAGGACTTAATGTTGCAATTTATCTCACTGTTTAAACATAATGTTGTTGCAAAGTAAATAGCCACAAATCCGCCAGCACTGGAACAACGCAGCCACACCCTCCCTGCATGCAGCGCTCTGTATGAATCAGAATTAGATAATCACTCTAATCTCCTACTCTGCCATGAAGCCTGTTCTAGCACAAAAAGGAATTAAGCCAATTGTAATATAATGCTTTCTAACTAATAGCTTGTGAAGCAGTCTCTGAGGTAGCTGTTACATTAGCATGTCGAGTCGCCACACTCAATTTAACTCTCTTAGCAAATGCTTTAATTAGAAGCAAGATTGCAAGGCCAATGCAAGAGGCTGGAATGAAACATTTCTTCTCTGAGCTAGAAGAAAGTATTTATTGTCTGTGTGAATCAGACACGCTTAACGACTTACTGAACGTCTTTTAGATGTAATTCTGTAGTCAATAAATACAAAGCTTAACCTGGGATTTTTTAAATAAAACCACAAAATGACTGCTCTAAAACATTTGTTTTCTAGCTTTGCTTTACGTTTTATTAGTTTTACATGTGAATTAAACAGAATCCTTTTGTGATATTTATTACAAAATATAACATTAGACACAAAAAGTAATCACAATTTAGATAAGAAGAGAGGAAATGATCAGCTTTATAATTCAACACAACCTCCTGTACTTCAGCTTGATATGATGATTACATGTCACATACACTACATGTCACATACATTACATGTCACATACACTACATGTCACATACACAACATGCTACATACACTACATGTTACATACTCTACATGTCACATACACTACATGTCACATACATTACATGTCACATACACTACATGTCACATACACTACATGTCACATACACTACATGTTACATACACTACATGTCACATACACAACATGCTACATACACTACATGTTACATACTCTACATGTCACATACACTACATGTCACATACATTACATGTCACATACACTACATGTCACATACACTACATGTCACATACATTACATGTCACATACACTACATGTCACATACAATACATGTTACATACAATACATGTTACATACACTACATGTTACATACACTACATGTCACATACATTACATGTTACATACATTACATGCTACATACATTACATGTTACATACACTACATGTTACATACATTACATGTTACATACACAACATGTTACATACACTACATTTACATACACTACATGTTACATAAACTACATTTACATATACTACACTTACATACACTACATGTTACATACACTACATGTTACATACACAACATGTTACATACACTACATGTTACATACACTACATGTTGCATACACTACATGTCACATACACTACATGTTACATACACTACATGTTACATACACTACATGTTACATACAATACATGTTACATACTCTACATGTTACATACACTACATGTTAAAAAAAAGATACATGTTACATACACTACATGTCACATACACTACATGTTACATATACTACATGTTACAGACGCTACATGTCACATACGCTACATGTTACATACACTACATGTTACATAAGATACATGTTACATACACTACCTGTTACATAAGATACATGTTACATAAACTACATGTTACATAGACTACTTGTTACATACACTACATGTTACATACACTACATGTTACATACACTACATGTCACATACACTACATGTCACATACACTATATGTTACATACACTACATGATACATACTCTACAAGTTACATACACAACATGTCACATACAAAACATATTACATACTCTACATGTTACATACAATACATGTTACATACAATACATGTTACATACACTACATGTTACATACACTAAATATCCCATACACTACATGTTACATACTCTACATGTTACATACACTACATGTTACATACACTACATGTTACATATACTACATGTTACAGACGCTACATGTCACATACGCTACATGTTACATATACTACATGTTACATACACTACATGTCATATACACTACATGCTACATACACTACATGCTACATACACTACATGTTACATACAATACATGTTACATACACTACATGTTACATACACTAAATATCCCATACACTACATGTTAAATACTCTACATGTTACATACACTACATGTCACATACACTACATGTTACATATACTACATGTTACAGACGCTACATGTCACATATGCTACATGTTACATATACTACATGTTACATACACTACATGTTACATACACTACATGTCACATACTCTGCATGTTACATACACAACATGTTACATACACTACATGTCATATACACTACATGCTACATACACTACATGTTACATACTTTACATGTTACATACACTACATGTTACATACTCTTCATGTTACATACACTATATTTTACATACACTACATGTTACATAATATACATGTTACATGCACTACATGTTGCATACACTACATGTTGCATACACTACATGTCACATACACTACATGTTACATACATTACATGTTACATACACTACATGTTACATACATTACATGTGACATACACAACATGTTACATACACTACATTTACATACACTACATGTTACATAAACTACATTTATATATACTACACTTACATACACTAAATGTTACATAAACTACATTTACATATACTACACTTACATACACTACATGTTACATACACTACATGTTACATACACAACATGTTACATACACTACATGTTACATACACAACATGTTACATACACTACATGCCACATACATTACATGTTACATACACTACATGTTACATACACTACATGTCACATACATTACATGTTACATACACTACATGTTACATACACAACATGTTACATACACTACATGTTACATACACTACATGTTGCATACACTACATGTCACATACACTACATGTTACATACACTACATGTTACATACACTACATGTTACATACAATACATGTTACATACTCTACATGTTACATACACTACATGTTAAAAAAAGATACATGTTACATAAACTACATGTCACATACACTACATGTTACATAAACTACATGTTACAGACGCTACATGTCACATACGCTACATGTTACATATACTACATGTTACATACACTACCTGTTACATAAGATACATGTTACATACACTACATGTTACATAAACTACATGTTACATAGACTACTTGTTACATACACTACATGTTACATACACTACATGTTACATACACTACATGTTACATACACTATATGTCACATACACTACATGTTACATACACTACATGTCACATACACTACATGTTACATACACTACATGTCACATACACTACATGTCACATACACTACATGTCACATACACTATATGTTACATACACTACATGTTACATACTCTACAAGTTACATACACAACATGTCACATACAAAACATATTACATACTCTACATGTTACATACAATACATGTTACATACAATACATGTTACATACACTACATGTTACATACACTAAATATCCCATACACTACATGTTACATACTCTACATGTTACATACACTACATGTTACATACACTACATGTTACATATACTACATGTTACAGACGCTACATGTCACATACGCTACATGTTACATATACTACATGTTACATACACTACATGTCATATACACTACATGCTACATACTCTACATGTTACATACAATACATGTTACATACACTACATGTTACATACACTAAATATCCCATACACTACATGTTAAATACTCTACATGTTACATACACTACATGTCACATACACTACATGTTACATATACTACATGTTACAGACGCTACATGTCACATATGCTACATGTTACATATACTACATGTTACATACACTACATGTTACATACACTACATGTCACATACTCTGCATGTTACATACACAACATGTCACATACACTACATGTCATATACACTACATGCTACATACACTACATGTTACATACAATACATGTTACATACACTACATGTTACATACACTAAATATCCCATACACTACATGTTAAATACTCTACATGTTACATACACTACATGTCACATACACTACATGTTACATATACTACATGTTACAGATGCTACATGTCACATATGCTACATGTTACATATACTACATGTTAGATACACTACATGTTACATAGGATACATGTTACATACACTAGCTGTTACATAAGATACATGTTACATAAACTACATGTTACATAGACTACTTGTTACATACACTACATGTTACATACTCTGCATGTTACATACACAACATGTCACATACACTGCATGTTACATACACTACATGCTACATACACTACATGCAACATACACTACATGTTACATACAATACATGTTACATACACTACATGTTACATACACTAAATATCCCATACACTACATGTTACATACTCTACATGTTACATACACTACATGTTACATAAGATAGATGTTACATACTTTACATGTTACATATACTACATGTTACAGACGCTACATGTTACATACACTAAATATCCCATACACTACATGTTACATACTCTACATGTTACATATACTACATGTTACAGACGCTACATGTCACATATGCTACATGTTACATATACTACATGTTACATACACTACATGTTACATAAGATACATGTTACATACACTACCTGTTACATAAGATACATGTTACATAAACTACATGTTACATAGACTACTTGTTACATACACTACATGTTACATACTCTACAAGTTACATACACTACATGTTACATACACTACATGTTACATACTCTACAAGTTACATACACAACATGTTACATACACTACATGTTACATACTCTACAAGTTACATACATTACATGTTACATACACTACATGTTACATACTCTACAAGTTACATACACAACGTGTTACATACACTACATGTTACATACTCTACAAGTTACATACATTACATGTTACATACACTACATGTTACATACTCTACAAGTTACATACACAACATGTTACATATACTTCATGTTACATACTCTACAAGTTACATACATTACATGTTACATACACTACATGTTACATACACTATATGTTACATACACTACATCTTACATACACTATATGTTACATACACTACATGTTACATACACTATATGTTACATACACTACATGTTACATACTCTACAAGTTACATACATTACATGTTACATACACTACATGTTACATACTCTACAAGTTAAATTCATTACATGTTACATACACTACATGTTACATACACTACATGTTTCATACTCTACAAGTTACATACATTACATGTTACATACACTACATGTTACATACTCTACAAGTTACATACACTACATGTTACATACTCTACAAGTTACATACATTACATGTTACATACACTACATGTTACATACTCTACAAGTTACATACACAACATGTTACATACACTACATGTTACATACTCTACAAGTTACATACACAACATGTTACATACACTACATGTTACATGCTCTACAAGTTACATACATTACATGTTACACACACTACATGTTACATAATCTACAAGTTACATACACAACATGTTACATACACTACATGTTACATACTCTACAAGTTACATACACTACATGTTACATACTCTACAAGTTACATACACAACATGTCAAATACACTATATGTTACATACTCTACATGTTACATACACAACATGTCACATAAAATACATATGACATACTCTACATGTTACATACACTACATGTTACATAAGGTACATGTTACATACACTACATGTTACATACACTACATGTTACATAAGGTACATGTTACATACACTACATGTTACATAAGGTACATGTTACATACACTACATGTTACATACTCTACATGTTACATACACAACATGTCACATACAATACATATGACATACTCTACATGTTACATACACTACATGTTACATAAGGTACATGTTACATACACTACATGTTACATACACTACATGTTACATAAGGTACATGTTACATACACTACATGTTACATAAGGTACATGTTACATAAGATAGATGTTACATACTCTACATGTTACATACTCCACATTTTACATAAGGTACATGTTACATACACTACATGTTACATACTCTACATGTTACATAAGATACATGTTACAAACACAACATGTCAGATACACTACATGTTACATACACTACATGTTACATACTCTACATGTCACATACACTACATGTCACATACACTACATGTTACATATACTACATGTTACAGACGCTACATGTCACATATGCTACATGTTACATATACTGCATGTTACATACACTACATGTTACATAAGATACATGTTACATACACTAGCTGTTACATAGACTACTTGTTACATACACTACATGTTACATACACTACATGGTACATACTCTGCATGTTACATACACAATATGTCACCTACACTACATGTTACATAAACTACATGCTACATACACTACATGCTACATACACTACATGTTACATACACTACATGTTACATATACTACATGTCACATACACTACATGTTACATATACTACATGTTACAGACGCTACATGTCACATATGCTACATGTTACATATACTACATGTTACATACACTACATGTTACATAAGATACATGTTACATACACTACATGTTACATAAGATACATGTTACATACACTACATGTTACATAAGATACATGTTACATACACTACCTGTTACATACACTACATGTTACATACTCTACAAGTTACATACACTACATGTTACATACACTACATGTTACATACTCTACATGTTACATACTCTACATGTTACATACACAACATGTCACATACAATACATATGACATACTCTACATGTTACATACACTACATGTTACATACACTACATGTTACATACACTAAATATCCCATACACTACATGTTACATACTCTACATGTTACATAAGATAGATGTTACATACACTACATGTTACATACAATACATGTCACATACACTACATGTTACATACTCTACATGTTACATACTCAACATTTTACATAAGGTACATGTTACATACACTACCTGTTACATAAGATACATGTTACATACACTGCATGTTACATACACTACATGTTACATACACTACATGTTACAAACTCTACATGTTACATATACTACATGTTACATACATTACATGTTACATAAGATACATGTTACATACACTACCTGTTACATAAGATACATGTTACATATACTACATGTTACATACACTACATGTTACATACTCTACATGTTACATATACTACATTTTACATACACTACATGTCACATATGCTACATGTTACATATACTACATGTTACATACTCTACATGTTACATACACTACATGTTACATACACTACATGTTACATACTCTACATGTTACATACTCTACATGTTACATATACTACATGTTACATATACTACATTTTACATACACTACATGTCACATATGCTACATGTTACATATACTACATGTTACATACTCTACATGTTACATACACTACATGTTACATACACTACATGTCACCTACACTACATGTCAGATACACTACATGTCACATGCACTACATGTCACATACACTACATGTCACATTCACTACATGTCACATACACTACATGTCACATACTCTACATGTTACATACACTACATGTTACATACACTACATGTCACATACACTACATGTCACATACACTACATGTTACATACACTACATGTCACATACACTACATGTCACATACACTACATGTCACATACACTACATGTTACATACACTACATGTCACATACACTACATGTCACATACACTACATGTCACATACACTACATGTTCCATACACTACATGTTACATACACTACATGTCACATACACTACATGTTACATACACTACATGTTACATACACTGCATGTCACATACACTACATGTTACATACACTACATGTTACATACACTACATGTCACATACACTACATGTCACATACACTACATGTTACATACACTACATGTCACATACACTACATGTCACATACACTACATGTCACATACACTACATGTTACATACACTACATGTTACATACACTACATGTCACATACACTACATGTCAGATACATTACATGTTACATACACTACATGTCACATACACTACATGTTACATACACTACATGTTACATACACTACATGTTACATACACTATATGTTACATACACTACATGTTACATACTCTACATGTTACATACACTACATGTTACATACACTACATGTCACATACACTACATGTTACATACACAACATGTTACATACACTACATGTCACATACACTACATGTCACATACACTATATGTTACATACACTACATGTCACATACACTACATGTCACATACACTACATGTCACATACACTACATGTTACATACACTACATGTTACATACACAACATGTTACATACACTACATGTCACATACACTACATGTCACATACACTACATGTCACATACATTACATGTTACATACACAACATGTTACATACACAACATGTTACATACACTACATTTCACATGCATTACATGTTACATACACAACATGTTACATACACTACATGTTACATACACTACATGTCACATACATTACATGTTACATACATTACATGTCACATACACTACATGTCACATACACTACATGTCACATACATTACATGTTACATAAGCTACATGTTACATACACTACATGTCACATACACTACATGTCACATACACTACATGTTACATACACTACATGTCACATACACTACATGTCACATACACTACATGTCACATACACTACATGTCACATACATTACATGTTACATACACTACATGTCACATACACTACATGTCACATACACTACATGTCACATACACTACATGTCACATACATTACATGTTACATATACTACATGTTACATACGCTAGAAAAACAAGAGAGGACTACATCTACACAATTTAAAACTTAATAAACTGTTTGGTAATGTCGGTCATTGCTGATATCTAAATAGAATATATCACCTAGATTACGAGTTTTGCTTTTGGCTTAAAAAGCAGTCGGTTCCAACGCTGCTTTTTAACGCCCTCTGGTATTACGAGTCTTGCAGGTACAGGTGTACCGCTCACATTTTTGGCCAGACTTGGAAATACCGCAAATTCACTTACGTAAATCCTCTTTTTTCAATGGGACTTGCATAGCGCTGGTATTACGAGTCTGCCAAAAAGTGAGCTGTACACCCTCTCCTGTCAAGACTGGTACCGCATTTTAAAGTCAGTAGTTAAGAGTTTTACACTACAACACTGTAGCATAAAACTCACAACTAAAGTGCTAAAAAGTACACTAACGCCCATAACTACCTGTTAACTCCTAAACTGAGGCCCTCCCGCATCGCAAACACTAAAATAAAATGATTAACCCCTAATCTGCCGAACCGGACATCGCAGCCACTATAATAAATATATTAACCCCTAAACCGCCACACTCCCGCCTCGCAAATATTAGTTAAATATTATTAACCCTTAATCTGCCGTCCCTAACATCGCCGGCACCTACCTACATTTATTAACCCCTAATCTGCCGCCCCCAATGCCGCCGCCACTATAATAAAGTTATTAACCCCTGGGGCGGAGCCAACCATGGACTGAAATGGCCGCATAGATGTGAAGCTCTGTAAGTCAAAAGACACAGTGGGGGAATAAACCTATATATATATCCATGTTTTAGTTGCACAAGAGATGGCATAAAGATACACAGAACCTCGATACACAAATTGGGCAAAAGACAAAGTGTGAGAACTGTTACAGCACTGCCTGAAAAGAGGCGCCAAAACCGCCATATTAGGCTTAACAACAATCCTGCACGGAAGGTAAAGGACTTGAGAAACGCTATAAAGATTTCGATCCGGACTCACTCTCTCAGTGGGGGCAGTTTCCCGACCACTTGCATTAGGTGCGGATATTAAAGAGGAGCGGGCGAGGAGAAGGATCTAAGAGCGGCGGCCATCATAACCTCCACGCATATACAAGGTGAGCGCCATATCGCACTACAATAAACTAACAGGCGAGGGGTCATACTCACTTAGCAGCGGATTGCAGCTCTGGGTTCATGGAGTCGCTTGCCACTTGTAGTGGGTCGGGGACTTTCCACTCCTGTCAGTGACACACTCCCGCTGGGGGCCAGTAACTTGCAGCGGTGAATTGCCAGCAATTGTATGGGACAGCCTTGATGCTGCAGACTTGTCAGTAGGCCTATTCAAATTGTCACTTTGGCCTAGAGATTCGCTAGTGGGACGCAAGATATTGAGACCAGGCTCTCACATATAGTTATCTAGCCTACGGAATCCCCCCTGACTCAATCAGGCCAGTTTAGCAACACTTATTATCTAAAGCTGCAGGCACAGTTTAAAAGAGGTACGTGTGTTGGTACCTATCCTCTCCTTTTGTCTATCTTCACTTGCCTGGGGCATTTTTGGTGGGAGCAGGGAAGGCTTGTGAGAGATTTTACTGTTTACACAGCACTACATCCCTAATACAAAAAAAACAAAAAACAAAAAAAAGGAAAAAAAAGAGAAGAAGCAAAAACAGGGAAGAAATAAGAGTGATACAAAACAGATTAATTTACTCGGCAAACGCATCATAACCTGTATTTGTGAATTACAGAGTATTGGTCCCAGGAAGGGACATAGTCTTCTATATACTCCTTGCACCCACAAGTATGGCATCAAAGAGATTGCTCAAAAATGATAAGAACTTGAAAACTAACCCCAATAAGATGAACATGTTTTTTAAAACAACACATGCATTAACAATGGAAGATGAGGACTCATCCCAGGCGCCTGAGGAGGCGGAAAACCAACAAAATACGATACTGGACACTCCACTCACAAAAGCGGATCTGAAAGACCTTCCCACGAAGGGAGACTTCACCTCATTTATACAGCAGGTAGGCCGTATGGTCAAAGATGGGCTAGCAGAGGTAAGGAAAGAGGTCAATGAATTAGGCAACAGAGTGGAATATTTGCAGGAACAGTCAGAGACACATACCACAGATATGGACTTAATAAATAGAAAGTTATCCACTCAAGAATCTCAAATATCCTTCCTTCAAGAAAAATTGGAGGATCTGGACAATAGGGGAAGGAGGCAGAACATAAGGATTAGAGGTTTACCGGAAAGAATTGCCCCTGAGAATCTGCTCTCCTCCCTCCAGGATTTGTTCAAAACTATACTAAAAGAGCCAGAATATACTGAACTGCCATTAGATAGAGCCCATAGGGCATTGTGCCCACAACCTAAAGACAAAGACTCCCCAAGGGATGTAATCATAAAGTTCCATAAATATCTAGATAAAGAAAGAATTATGAAAGCTGCGAGTCAACAACAATCAATAACCTACCAAGGACAACAATTATAAATCTTCTCCGACCTCAGCCCACTCACGCTACAAAACAGAAAAGAGACAAGATTCTTGACGCAACACCTACAAGACAATGGCATTCCTTATAGGTGGGGGTTCCCTTTTAGTGTTAAGGTGCTGAAGGACAACCAAATGCACGCTTATAAATCTCTAGAAGATCTGGAAACCTTTTGCACACAACTTGGAATACCACCGCCCTCCTTGCCGTCTCTCCACGAGACAAGAGCTCCAGAAGGTCCTAATCCACTACAGCAAAGACCACAATGGCAAACAGTCCAACGGAAAAGAACAAGAGCCCCTACCCCGAGTGGCTCACCAATAGCTCAAGATTCGGACATTGGATGATGCAGATCACTCTGGGAGTGAGCAGATCAAGGTAGATTTCACACGCCTTGAAGATAGTTCCTGGACTATCCCTGTTCTTAAGAGGAGACTCTACATACAGGTAATAATGTTTCATGTTCCTCTGGTTTTGATGTTTTAAGGCCCCTTCCTAAGAGTTGATATTGGGCCCCGCTGTAAAAGACTACGAAAAGAATTTGCAACCCCCTATAAGGCCCATTTTCCAATGACTTTGAAAGACTCTGCCTTTATTATTGTGTATCAGAGACACTGAAGCTTAGTTGAAAAAAAGAAAATCTTGTAATAAACATGTGCACTTCCTTTACGCTCTGAAACCCTAACTGTGTCTAGACTGAATTAGGTCTTTGGATTCCCCTATCTTTTTGTTTTACCTCTCATTTGAGAGCTCGAAATTATGGTTAAAATGTGGTTATTGTTTTATTTTGTTAACAGGTTTGTATTGATTCTGGTGTATTGTTCGTCTCTACTATGTAACACGAAGTATTATATTGCCCATTTGATTAAGGTAAAGATTAAGAATGTGCAATTACAGAACAGTTATCTAGTCTATGACTCATTATATAAAATTGATATCACAAAACTGTAAGGGTCTGAACTCTCCTAATAGAAGGTCCATGGCCCTGGCCTGGTTTAAAAAGTTACAGGGATCGATAGTATTTCTATAGGAAACACATTTCCCCAAGAATAGTGAACCACCCTTATATTCGAAAATCTACACTCAACAAATTTTTAGTTCTAGCGTTAGGAAAAAGAATGGGGTAGGCATTTTAATTAGTAGGGAAATCCCACTCCAAGTCCTAGACAAACATGCAGACGAAGACGGCAGGTTTTTAATACTAGTAGGTAAATTATATAATACCCAGCTAACGTTAATGAACATATATGCGCCAAACATAGGCCAACAAAATTTCTACAACAAAGCTCTAACCAAATTGGGAGAGGTTCAGAAGGGGGTGGTAATAGTAGGTGGCAACTTGAACATTACTTTGAACCCTCATATGGACAGCTCCACAGGGAGAAGTTAAATAGCACAAAAAAATAGAACATGTATCACCCAAAAAATAGATACATTACTGCTAATGGATGTATGGAGGTTGAACCATCCCAGATCACGAAGCTACACCTTTTATTCGCACCCAGGCCACTCTTATTCCAGAATAGATTACTGGCTGATGGACCATAACAATATAGCATTAGCCACGGAAACAGAAATCCTGCCGATCTCGTGGTCGGATCACGATTCCATCACTCTGGAACTTAACTGGCCCTCAATGCCCCAATGCCAAATTCCATGGCGCCTAGACCCCACTATATTGCACAACCCAATCATCAAAAATCATATAGGTGAGCAGATAAAATAATTTTTCCAGCACAACACCTCGGCAGACACGAATGGGATTAATAATTGGTTGGCCCATAAGGTGACTATTAGAGGGGAGTTAATTAAACAAAAAGCGACTCTACGCAAAAAATACAATGCAGAATATAACAAATTACTCTCCGATTTAAAGCTAGCAGAACAGCAACATAAACTTAACCCTATGAGGGACGACCTTACACAGTTAGTAAATAATGCTAGAGAAGCTTTTAGACAGCTTTTGCAACAAAATGTAAATAAAAAAGTGTTTTACCTTAAAAAAATGTACTTCCATAATAGCAACAAAGCTGGCACGTGGTTAGCAAAAAGTCTAACAAAAAAGACGTATCAGGCCCACATTTTTAAAATAGATAATGATAAAGGACAAACCGAAACAGAGCCCAAAAAAATAGCAAATGTGTTTGGAGATTATTATACTAAACTATACAATATCACAAAACAATGCGATTCGGAAAGTCTGAACACACTCAACCAATACTTAGATACTGTAGATACTCCTAAAATCTCCACTCAAGAGGCAGATGTCCTGGACTCTCCCTTCACTTTGAAGGAAATTCTGAACGCTATTGAGACACTTCCTAACAATAAAAGCCCAGGCCCAGACGGTTATTCAAACAACTATTATAAAATGTACAAAACCTCCATAGCCCCATACTTATTAAAGACATTCCAACACATAAATGAATTGGGTTATTTTCCAACTGAGTGCTTGGAAGCCTACATCTCCGTGCTTCCTAAACCAAATAAACCAGCAACTTTACCAAATAGCTACAGACCCATTTCCTTGCTCAACACGGACCTTAAACTATTTGCAAAAATTTTGGCACGGCGAATCAATAAAATCTTACCCCAGATAGTCCACTTGGACCAAGCGTGTTTTGTCCCAGGGAGAGAAGCGAGAGACAACACCATTAGAACATTACAACTAATTGACTATGCTAAAATTCACAAACTTGGAATGGTGATTGTCTCCGCTAACGCTGAAAAAGCGTTTGACCGCTTAGATTGGAACTTTTTCCAAGCCGTGCTACGTAAAATGGGATTCGGGGAAACTATTATAAAACAAATCTTTAGTCTATATCAGAGTCCCTCTGCCAAAGTAAAAGCAAATAATATATTATCAGATTTGTTTCTTATACAAAATGGAACCAGACAAGGATGCCCCTTATCCCGTCTTTTATTCATGTTGAGCATGGAAATATTGGCACATAGAATCAGACAAAATACGCAAATCTCCGGCATTAAAATAGGACAAGACAACTATAAACTGTCACTTTACGCGGATGACGTACTGTTTACACTGACCAAATCCACAGAGTCGATTGCGGCAGTGATGTCGCAAACTTCCGGCCATTGAATTCAATAGGCAGGCGAATTTTAAAACCTACAAGGACTCTTTCTGGCCACAATAGTGATGGAAAAGTTGTTTCAAGGTTACTAACACCTGGACTGTGGCATGCTGGAGGGGGATCCCTGGCAAAACTCCCATGTAAAATTACATAGTTTATGCAGAGTCTGCTTTTAACCCATAAAGGGCCTAAATCACCTAACATTCCCAAATTGTTTGCAATAACGTGCTTTAAAACATCAGTAATGATGTCGTATCTATCAGGTAGTGTAAGGGTTACGGCCGCATCACAGTGACAGAGCAAACTCCAAGTGTAACGCACCGCAATCAACCGCAAACAGTCCACATGCAGAACCACGAGATAGGTAAATTTGATAGATAGATAGATAGATACATAGATTACATAGCTCAATCAATGCAATATACATACGATCGATACACTGTACTTAGCTCAATAGATGCAATATACATTTAATGGATATGAATTACATTGATCAATAGATGCAATATACATTTGATAGATACAAATGTTATGGAATCAAAGATGCAATATACATTTTATAGATACGAATCACATCAACCAAAATATGTTATATACATTTTATAGATACGAATTACATCGATCAAAAGATGCAATGTACATTTGATCGATACGTTTGTTAGTTCGATCGTTTTGATATATAAATAAATGGATTTGAAATATATATAATTTCCCTGACAGAGTATAACAATAAGACATGTGGTCTGTGACCCGTGGTGTGTAAAGTAGTACTATTCTTAACATTTTACTACAACCTGTTACTCCCCTAATCGGTTGAGGTCTATATGGCCTTCATTTTTGGAACTGGGAGATGGAAGAAGATGATTGTTCTGTACTCCTACTTCAAATTTGTCAGAAACACAAGTGGCTGTCTCAAAACAGTCCGGACAGAAGATAGATCAATCGATAGGATAGATAGATATACATAGATTGATAGTTAGATAGAATCGACAGAAGAAAAATAGATATATTTTTTAGATATATAATTACCCTGATAAAGTCTAATAATTAAACATGCGGTCTTGGACCCAACTAGGTTGTGTTAAGTAGTACTATTCTTCGCACTTTCAGCCCTGTAACTCCCCCTATTGGTGGAGGTCTATATTATGATTACCCTGACAAAGTATAACAACAAGACACACGTTCTGGGACCCATGGTAATTTTGTTGTGTTAAGTAAAACTTTTCTTATCACTTGAATCCCTCTTACCCACCCTTTTGTTGGAGTTCTATATGGCCTGCATGATTAGCCTGACAAAGTATAATAATAAAACATCTGGTCTTGGACCCATGGTAATTAGGTTGTGTTTAAGTAGTACTATTCTTATAACTGTAATCCCTGTTACTCCCCCTATCAAGGGAGGTCTATATGGCCTGCATGATTACCCTAACAAAGTATAACAACAAGACACATGGTGTTGGACCCATGGTAACTAGCTTGTGTTAATTAGTACTTTTCTTAGCACTTTAATCCCTGTTACTCCCCCTATCAAGGGCGGTCTATATGGCCTGCATGATTACCCTGACAAAGTATAACAACAAGACACACGGTGTTGGACCCATGGTAACTAGGTTGTGTTAATTAGTACTTTTCTTAGCACTTTAATCCCTGTTACCCCCCCTATCGGGGGAGGTCTATATGGCCTGCCTGATTACCCTGAAAAAATATAATAATAAGACATGCGGTCTGGGACCCATGTTAACTAGGTTGTGTTTTAAGTACTACCATTCTTAGCACTTTAATCTCTGTAACTCCCCCTATTTGGGGAGGTCTATATGGCCTGGATGATTACCCATACAAAATATATGGACCCATGTTAACTATGTTGTGTTAAGTAGTAATGTCCTTAGCATTTTAATAGCTGTCACTCACCCTATCGGTGGCGGTCTATATGGCCTGCATGAGTACCCTTACAAAATATAATAACAAAACATGCCTGGGACCCATGATAACTAGTTTGTGTTTTAAGTAGTACTATTCTTAGCACTTTAATCTCTGTAACTCCCCTTATTTGGGGGTCTATACGGCCTGCATGATTACCCATACAAAATATAATAATAAGACATCTGCTCTGGGTCTGGGATCCATGGTAACTAGGTTGTGTTAAGTAGTACTGTTTTTAGCATTTTAATACCTGTTACTCACCCTGTCGGGGGAGGTCTATATGGCCTGCCTGATTACCCTTACAAAATATAATAACAAGACATGCGGTCTGGGACCCATGGTAACTAGGTTGTTTTAATTAGTACTGTTCTTAGCATTTTAATACCTGTTACTCACCCTATCTGGGGAGGTCTATATGGCCTGCATGATTACCCTTACAAAATAGAATAACAAGACATGCGGTCTGGCACCCATGGTAACTACGTTGTGTAAAGTAGTACTCTTCTTAGCATTTTAATACCTGTTACTCACCCTATCGGGGGAGGTCTATATGGCCTGCATGATTACCCTAACAAAATATAATAATAAGACATATGCTCTAGGACCCATATTAACTTTGTGTTAAGTAGTACTGTTCTTAGCATTTCAATACCTGTTACTCACCCTATTGGTGGAGTTCTATATGGCCTGCATGATTACCCTTACAAAATATAATAACAAAACAAATGCTCTGGGACCCATGGTAACTAACTAGGTTGTGTTCAGTAGTACTGTTCTTAGCAGTTTAATACCTGTTACAACACCGAATGGTGGCAGGTCTATCTGGCCTTCATGATTAGCCGCACCCAAACCCAAAAAAAAGCCAAGCGGTCTTGGATTAACACCCATGGCTAACTCGGTTGTTTCAAGTAGTACTATTCTTAGCACTTTCATCTCATCATCCCTGTTACTTCCAGGACTCTCAGTGGTGGTCTACATGGCCATCATGATTAGCCTAACCAAATACTACAATCCAACCTTGGCTCAGTCTTCATAAGGCCCTTCATTGGCTGTATTTTGGTAGAACTGTTCTTATTAGTTTAATAGCTGATACAACACCGAATGGTGGCAGCTCTATATGGCCTGCATGATTAGCCGCAACCAAAACAAAAATAAAGCCAAGCGGTCTTGGATTAACACCCATGGCTAACTCGGTTGTTTCAAGTAGTACTATTCTTAGCACTTTCATGTCATCCCTGTTACTTCCAGGACTCTCGGTGGTGGTCTACATGGCCATCATGATTAGCCAAACCAAATACTACAATACAACCTTGGTTCAGTCTTCATAAGGCCCTTCATTGGCTGTATTTTGGTAGTTCTGTTCTTATTAGTTTAATAGATGATACAACACCGAATGGTGGCAGCTCTATATGGCCTGCATGATTTGCCGCACCCAAAACAAAAATAAAGCCAAGCGGTCTTGGATTAACACCCATGGCTAACTCGGTTGTTTCAAGTAGTACTATTCTTAGCACTTTCATCTCATCATCCCTGTTACTTTCAGGACTCTCGGTGGTGGTCTACATGGCCATCATGATTAGCCAAACCAAAGACTACAATCCAACCTTGGCTCAGTCTTCATAAGGCCCTTCATTGGCTGTATTTTGGTAGTTCTGTTCTTATTAGTTTAATAGATGATACAACACCGAATGGTGGCAGCTCTATATGGCCTGCATGATTAGCCACACCCAAAACAAAAATAAAGCCAAGCGGTCTTGGATTAACACCCATGGCTAACTCGGTTGTTTCAAGTAGTACTATTCTTAGCACTTTCATCTCATCATCCCTGTTACCTCCAGGACTCTCGGTGGTGGTCTACATGGCCATCATGATTAGCCTAACCAAATACTACAATCCAACCTTGGCTCAGTCTTTATAAGGCCCTTCATTGGCTTTATTTTGGTAGTTCTGTTCTTATTAGTTTAATAGATGATACAATACCGAATGGTGGCAGCTCTATATGGCCTGCATGATTAGCCGCACCCAAAGTCCAAAAAAAGCCAAGCGGTCTTGCACTAACACCCATGGCTAACTCTTTGTTTTCAAGTTGTACTATTCTTAGCACTTTCATCTCATCATCCCTGTTACCTCCAGGACTCTCGGTGGTGGTCTACATGGCCATCATGATTAGCCTAACCAAATACTACAATCCAACCTTGGCTCAGTCTTCATAAGGCCCTTCATTGGCTTTATTTTGGTAGTTCTGTTCTTATTAGTTTAATAGATGATACAATACTGAATGGTGGCAGCTCTATATGGCCTGCATGATTAGCCGCACCCCAAACAGAAATAAAGCCAAGCGGTCTTGGATTAACACCCATGGCTAACTCGGTTGTTTCAAGTAGTACTATTCTTAGCACTTTCATCTCATCATCCCTGTTACTTCCAGGACTCTCGGTGGTGGTCTACATGGCCATCATGATTAGCCTAACCAAATACTACAATCCAACCTTGGCTCATTCTTCTTAAGGCCCTTCATTGGCTGTATTTTGGTAGTACTGTTCTTATTAGTTTAATAGCTGATACAACACCGAATGGTGGCAGCTCTATATGGCCTGCATGATTAGCCGCACCCAAAACAAAAAATAAAGCCAAGAGGTCTTGGATTAACACCCATGGCTAACTCGGTTGTTTCAAGTAGTACTATTCTTAGCACTTTCATGTCATCCCTGTTACTTCCAGGACTCTCGGTGGTGGTCTACATCGCCATCATGATTAGCCAAACCAAATAATACAATACAACATTGGCTCAGTCTTCATAAAGCCCTTCATTGGCTGTATTTTGGTAGTTCTGTTCTTATTAGTTTAATAGATGATACAACACCGAATGGTGGCAGCTCTATATGGCCTGCATGATTAGCCGCACCCAAAACAAAAATAAAGCCAAGAGGTCTTGGATTAACACCCATGGCTAACTCGGTTGTTTCAAGTAGTACTATTCTTAGCACTTTCATGTCATCCCTGTTACTTCCAGGACTCTCGTGGTCGTTTACATCGCCATCATGATTAGCCAAACCAAATAATACAATACAACCTTGGCTCAGTCTTCATAAGGCCCTTCATTGGCTGTATTTTGGTAGTTCTGTTCTTATTAGTTTAATAGATGATACAACACCGAATGGTGGCAGCTCTATATGGCCTGCATGATTAGCCGCACCCAAAACAAAAATAAAGCCAAGCGGTCTTGGATTAACACCCATGGCTAACTCGGTTGTTTCAAGTGGTACTATTCTTAGCACTTTCATCTCATCATCGCTGTTACTTCCAGGACTCTCGGTGGTGGTCTACATGGCCATCATGATTAGCCAAACCAAAGACTACAATCCAACCTTGGCTCAGTCTTCATAAGGCCCTTCATTGGCTGTATTTTGGTAGTTCTGTTCTTATTAGTTTAATAGATGATACAACACCGAATGGTGGCAGCTCTATATGGCCTGCATGATTAGCCGCACCCAAAGTCCAAAAAAAGCCAAGCGGTCTTGCACTAACACCCATGGCTAACTCTTTGTTTTCAAGTTGTACTATTCTTAGCACTTTCATCTCATCCCTTACTTCCATGCCTCTTGGGGGTGGTCTACATGGCCATCATGATTACCCTCACCAAAATATAACAACAATACATGCGTGCAGGGAACCATGGTAAGGTTACTTCCTTTTGCAAAATCGAGTATAACAGTTGCAGGCAGAGGTTCTGACCCTGCATTATGACTGCACCTCTCCCTAAAAGAGGCATGCGTTACATAGTCTGTGGGCATGTATGCAAAGAGCTGGCCTGCCTAAAAGGAGCAGCAAGGCAGTACAGGTCGTTCTCCTTCAGCCGTTTTATACGCTGTCCCATGGCCACGACCCTCAACAGCCACAACAGAATAAAACACCACATATACCATCCTTTTGAACAATAGAGTACAGGTATGGCACTGATTTTAGTTACACGGCGATATTTATTATGAACCGTGAAATTGAAAACAAAAACAGGATTGGTCACCCAGTACAGTACAGGTCGTTCTCCTTCGGCCTTTTTAGAAGAGTGTTCCTGGACCCTCAACAAAAACAACAGCAGGAAAGAGGACATATGGCATCCTTTTGAACAATAGAGTACAGGTACATCATTGATTTTAGAAACCCAGAGATAATTTTTGGCAAATGTGAAATAGAAAAAAACATTCATTGGACACCCAGTACACTTCTTTATCCTTAGGCCTTTTTATAAGAGGGTCCCGGACCCTCAACCGAAACGACAGCAGTAAAGAGGACATATGGCATCCTTTTGAACAATAGATGACAGGTAAGGCATTGATTTTAGAAACCCATAGATAATTTTGGTCAAATGGGAAATAGAAAAATGCATTGAGTGGACACCCAGTACACTTCTTTATCCTTAGGCCTTTTTATAAGAGGGTCCCGGAGCCTCAACAGAAACAACAGCATGAAAGAGGACATATGGCATCCATTTGAACAATTGATTACAGTTAATGCATTGATTTTAGAATCCTTGAGATAATTTATATGAACAGGGAAATAGAAAAAAAAATTGATTGGACACCCACTACACTTCTTTATCCTTAGGCCTTTTTATAAGAGGGTCCCGGAGCCTCGACCAAAACAACAGCATGAAAGAGGACATATGGCATCCTTTTGAACAATTAATTACAGGTAAGGCATTGATTTAAGAATCCCTGAGATAATTTATATGAACCGGGAAATAGAAAAAAACATTGATTGGACACCCAGTACACTTCTTTATCCTTAGGACTTTTTAGCAGAGGGTCCAGGACCATCAACAGAAACTGCAGGAAAGAGGACATATGGCATCCTTTTGAACAATAGATGACAGGTAAGGCATTGATTTTAGAAACCCAGAGATAATTTGTTGCAACTGGCAAATTAAAAAAAACATTGATTGGACACCCAGTACACTTCTTTACCCTTTTGTCCTGGACCCTCAACAAAAACAAGAGCAGGGAGCTGGGCATAGGAGTACAAGGGAGTGTGACAATAATAATGTGAAGGGGAAGATTGTGGAGTTGTGGCATTTTGAATTTGTTATCTTGGGAAGTACTTGCAATGACCTTGCTCTGGTGAATCCATATAGCAAATGTCTTTTTTAAGGTACTGTTTGTCTATTTATTGAATATCAGCATTTGGTAAATGAAGCGTGACTTAAGGCTTGTGAGAACCGACCTTTCTTCTGGCTGTTTGAAAATGTTGTGGCTCTGGACAAACATGTGAATAAGGGTCCATCGGCCATATTCTGCACGCAACCCCTTTGATGATTGACGCTAAAAATGTGTCACCTGCAAGCAGAGATTGTTACTTCTGTCTAAATCTTCCTGGTATGGACAGGCCACTGTTTCCCACAGCAAGTCATGAGCTTGAACTACAAGATTGTCTTGAGTATGGTAGGAAATCATAGTTTATTAAAGTCTGTACTATCACCACAAAAGCTGAACTTCTTGAAGCAATGAAAATGCCAGCAATTTCCTGTGCTTATGGATGACAAGGAGGATGTCCTGTTGTGCACAGAGATGGAGAGTATTTTTGGTTTCCCTGTACACAACACAGAGATGTCTCCAACATCACCAAAAACACAAGACAGCAACTCTTGTGTGAAGTTTCTGGAGTGTTCCGGTAGCCATCTCTTTGCACCCCTAAAGGAATACTTTATCAGTCTTTTTGTATACATTTGACATCAGATTTGGAGACTGTGGTGATGCACATTTTATTTACTGTTGTGCAAGCTGTGGCAATTTCAATTGGCATTAAAAAGTAAGATTTGGAGAGGTGACGCACATTTTATGCACGCTGTGGCAATTGCAATTTGCAGTGAAAAGAATCTGCTAACAACCACTACCTAGGACCACGCCTGACTCCTGAAGTCATGCTTCAGTTAGTAACTCAAGTTAAATTAAATTATTTTATTTTTTTTTTTTTTTTTTGAAAATTTTTTATTAACAGAAATCAAACAATTACAGTTGTAAAACAGTAATGCAATTCAGGTCTCAGTTAATTCACAGGCAATAGATTAACAATAATGTTCTAGTCCTTCAAAACTAGGCTAACTTACAGAGGTGGTATTCTTAAACAGGTTGGTGATTAAGGCATTCTAAGTTCTTTTCTTTTTTACAGCATTCAAATATTCTTCCCATAGAAACACAATAGAATAATATTCCTCCAGTTTGTTCACTAAACCATAGTGGTATTTCTCTAGGGATAATGTTAATGTGATGGAGTCTATCCATTCCTCTCTAGATGGAACATCAGTACTTTTCCATCGTCTTGGAATTAACTGTTTAGCACAATTCAGCATCATATTCAGTATTACCGCTCTGAGCCTGCATCTAATCTTGGTTGGCTTATGAAATAAACACGTCTGTGGGTCTAGGGATATGTCATAGTGTGTGGCTTTGCGAATCTCAGAGGTCACCATTCTCCAAAATTCCTGTATTTTTGGACAGTGCCACCACACGTGAAGCAGTGTACCTGTCTGGCCGCAATTTCTCCAGCATAAGGCTTGGGTGTTAGGGTAGATCAGGGATAACCTATGTGGTGTCAAATACCATCTACTTAGTAACTTCATGTTTGTCTCCCTGAATTTCATAGATGTGGTGGAAGAGTTCATGTGTTTAATTATGGTGAGCCAATCCTTTTCTGTAAGAGGGGAGTTAAAATCTTTCTCCCACTTCTCTGTATATGATGGTAGCTTGCGTGAGTGATAACTTAATAGTTGTTGGTAGGTCATAGAGAGGTGGCCCTTAGTCGCCACTTGTGAGAAGCATATATTTTCAAACGGTGTACGTGTTCTAAGAATTTGCTGTTTGTCAGGGTGTGTGTTGATATAGTGTTGAAGTTGGAAAAACTTATACCATTGTTGGAAGTGATCAATATTCAATTCTAGTAGCTCTTCTTTTGTACATAGGGACTGCCCCCTTAAAACCTTACTAAATGGAATTAGAGTGTGGATCGTGCTGTCGGTTGTACCAATACTTTTGTACTTTATTTGAAAGACAGGATTAGTGATAGTTGGGGATAAGGGGGATGGAACGGATGATATAGAAGGGAAATGTTTGAGAACATAGTGCCATGATTTAAAGGTTTCCCTTGTGAGTGAAGATATTGACGTAGTACATGTTTGTTCGGTAGGGGGTATCCAGCAGGCGCTACCAAGATTGGGGAAAGAGGCTAGTGAGTGTTCTAGTGCAATCCATTCCTTATTTATCCCATTTTTGCACCAATCAATGATACGTACCAGCTGTGTTGCTAATCTATAGAGTGCTATGTTTGGGGCCCCTAATCCCCCTCTATCTTTAGGCATATACAACGTGTGCATTGGAACCCTTATCATATGTTCAGACCAGATAAAGGAGTTGAGAGCCTTTTGTAAAGAGCGTATATATGAGTTCGGAAGTTGTATGGGGAGGGCTTGGAAAGTGTATAGTATCTTGGGGAGTACCATCATTTTTATTGAGTTTATACGACCTATCCAAGATATACTTTTATGTTTCCACTCATGTAGTTCCTTTTTAAGTTTTTGCAGTAGTGGGAGATAGTTTAATGAAAATACTAATGATTTGTTTTCAGGGATTTGAACACCTAAATATTTAATTGATTTAGTGTTATGATGATACCCAAAGTCTGTTTGTATCTTGTCTACCAAATTAGAGGGGTTGTAAAAGCTGATGAATTCTGACTTAGTTTCATTAACTTTGAAGTAAGAATACCTGCTATAGTTTGAGAGCTCTGACGATATCGCCTTAAGGGAGGTGGCAGGGGATGTTAATGTGAGCATGACATCATCGGCATATAATGCCATTTTATAGTGATTGCCTTGGACCTCAATTCCTTTTATCTCTGAGTTCTGCCTAATTTTGGATGCCAAAATCTCCATTGCCAGAACAAACAGCAAAGGCGAGAGAGGGCAGCCCTGTCTCGTACCATTGGCAATAGTTATTGGGGGAGTTAGGGAATCGTTTAGTCTAATTCTAGCCGAGGGGGAATTATACAATGCAAATATTTTTTCAACTATTGTTTGTCCAAATCCAAATTTATATAAAGTTGCCTTTAAGAACCTCCAATTTAGTCTATCGAAAGCCTTTTCGGCATCTATTGATAGAAATATAGTAGGTATCTCATTAACTGTGACATAGTCGAGAAGGTTAAGTAGCTTTATTGTATTGTCCCTAGCTTCCCGGGAGGGAGTAAAGCCTGCTTGGTTGACATGTATTAGTGTAGGGAGAAATTTATTAATACGGGAGGCAATAATCTTAGCGTAAAGCTTTATATCTGTATTAATTAAGGAGATAGGGCGGAAGTTTGATGGGGTTGTAGGGGGCTTATCAGGTTTAGGTAGTACTGTTATATGAGCCTCAACCATGTTTTTAGAAAATGGATTCCCCTCCCCCACCTCATTAAAAAGTTGGAGAAGAAAGGGGGACAAAATATCTTTAAAGAATTGATAGTAATTCACTGAAAAGCCGTCTGGGCCTGGGCTTTTACCCTTATTCATTTCCTTAAGTCCTCTAATAATTTCTTGATGGGTAATGGGTGAATCTAACTCAGCTCTCTGTTCGGGAGTCAGGGAAGGCAGGACACAGTTCTGTAGGTAATGTTCTAACTCTGAGTCTTCAATGGGCTTAGCGGTGGTAGGAGCTATATTATATAATTTAAGGTAGTATTCCCGGAATTGTGCACCTATCTCCGGGGTAGTTTGCACCTTTTGTTTTTGAGGGGTGATCAAATGGTGGATATATGATTTTAGTTTTCTCTTTTTAAGAGCTCTGGCCAATAATTTCCCTGCCCTATCACCTTCATAGAAAAATTTTTGTTTAACTTTATGAGTGATAGCTTGTTGTTCTTGGGCTAGGAGAGATTTCAATTGATTTCTAGTGCGCATTAAATCTTGTAATACTTGTGGGTCGGTAGGTGTTTTCTTGTGTTGTAGGTCTAATTTAGATAGTGATTCAGCCAATTCGGTGTATCTTAAGCGGGCTCTTTTCTTATTTTGTGCCCTAATTTTTATGAACTCCCCTCTCATATAGCACTTATGTGTTTCCCACAAAGTGGAGATTTCAATATCAGGGGTGTTATTGATAGTAAAAAATTCTTGCAGGGAGCGTGTCAAGGCCTCTGTGTGCTCAGTCTTGTGTAATATTGCATCGTCCAACTTCCATATGAATTCAGAATTCCTGGAGTTGGGCCAGTTTAGAGAGAGTAATACAGCAGAGTGATCAGACCATGTGGTGGCTTTGATCTGGGAGTTTGAAAGGTGAGGGAGACCTACTTGGTTTACAAAAAAATAATCTAATCTGCTGTACATTTTTGTGGGGGCTGAGAAGAATGTGTAATCGATCTTGTCCTCATGGAAATATCTCCAGGAGTCATAAAGATTGTGTTCCCTTATATTTTTCCACAAAAATTGTGCGGTTTTCTTAGAAACGCAGACGTTGATATTTGAACTATCTTTTAGTGGTTGGAGAGGGAAGTTAAAGTCTCCCCCCAGGATGACAATACCTTTGGCCATGTCTACTAGTTTCTGAAACATTTTACGAAAAAATGGGATGTGTTGAACATTTGGGGCATAGATGTTAATTAATGATACTGGGGTTCCATATAGAAGTCCAAAGACTCCCAGAAACCGTCCTTCAGTATCTTTGGTGGTTTGTATGTGATGGAAGGCTGTGTTCCTATGGAATAAAATGCTAACCCCCCTTTTTTTTTGTAGATCAGAACTGTGGTAGTGTTGGGTAAAGTGGGAGCCTAGATATTTAGGTTCTTTGTGCCTTTTGAAATGTGTCTCCTGTAGAAACAAAATATCTGCTTTTCTCCTAGATAAGTCAAGCAATGCCATTGAACGCTTGTTAGGTGAATTAAATCCCCTAACATTTTGTGAGATTATTTGTAGTGTGTGTGTCATAGTAACATATGTCTAACATCATACCTGTCATCTGAAATCCTACCAGAATTGAAATCTTGTAAATACCAATAACCTGCTTTCCTTTGAATGTACATGAAATATGAAAAAATGGGACCTGCATTGAAAACGTAATTAAAAAAAAATACAAGTATAAATAAAAACACATGTCTTAACAGTAAACATCTAATAATTAGCATCAATTTTCTAATAACACAAACTCAGGGGTATCCTAGAGAAACCGCGAGTATTCTTATCATAATTACTATAATTAAGTAACACCAGAGAACTTAAATTGTGCCACCTAGGTGGCCAACAGGAATGTCCTTGAGTTAGTCCTGAAACAAAGTGTCTCTATAAAATTATAGAAATCTTCGCCTTAAGGCGATAAACAGAGTCATGGAATTATAGCACACATAAAATAACTTTACTCACGAATCCGAACAGTCATATTCACAGAGATTCTGGTTCTGAGTCCTCTTCATCCTTGGAAGAGGCTGGGGACCCCGACTCCCTTTGCTGTGAGGGTGAAGCAGTAGATTTCTGTGCTTGTGAGAGTCTACCTTTTTTTTTTGGTTGAATAGTGTTCCATGTTTCTTTTTTCTTCTGCGCTTGAGATTTTGCACTCTCCGACGGGCATTCCTGTTGAGTGGATGGTATAGGGGGAGGATCTAAGTCCAATAATTTACAAAACTGTGGTATTTCTTGTGGACTTGCACAGTGGACCCATCTGTTATTATGAATAACCATGAGTTGAAATGGAAATCCCCATCTATACGGGATCCTCTTATTTCTAAGGATAGTTGTGACTGGAGAAAGTTCTTTTCTACGTTGTAGAGTACGGACTGCCAGATCTGCGTAGAATTGTAAGACAACACCGCGAAACCTAACGGGTTGTTTTTTCCTCGACGCTGCCATAAGGTTTTCCTTTTCCTGGAAATTTTTGAATTTAATGATGATGTCTCTAGGGGGCGCTGTATCAGGTGGTTTGGGCCTTAACGCCCTATGTGCCCTCACCCATTGTATGGTAGCTGCATTAGGGTCATCTAACAAATGTTGAAATAAAGCTGGTAGATACACTGGGAGGTCCTTGGGGAGAACTGATTCTGGGGCACCTCTTATTCTTATGTTTTTCCGTCTATTCCTATTTTCCATGTCCTCCATTTTATCCTGCAGCGCCACTATCTGTTCTGCTTGCTGTTCAATTGTTTCTTGTATGGTTGTCACCTCTGTTTTAATCATATCTTGGTTATCTTCTAGAGCTTCCACCCTAAAGCCTACAGTATGTAAATCTTGCTTTAGTTCCATCAGCTCTTCTCTGATACATGTTCTTACTATTTTAGCAATGTCCTGTGTAGAAGCCAGAGAGGAGAGGATATGTGTGGGTATCTGAGTATGCTCCTCATTCGATGCTTCTGGGGAATCTTGTGAAGGGGCTGTGAGGTGCGGGGATACCACAGTTGTTTTAAGGCTTTCCAATTCCTTCCTCTCTGATGGGCTAAAGAATGAGGTGACTGAATGTCCTTTAGTTTGTTGTGGTTTAATTGTTTTAACCGGTTTAACATTTCTCTTAGTAGTCATGATATGGCAGTTTGTGATATATGGTTGATTACAAATGTTTCCCTTCTCTAGTATTGTAAAGCCAAACTGTTATTATTGCACAGGGTTTTGCTTGTGCTAAAGTTTCTGGTTTCTTTTAGTGGGTGAAAAAAGACAATGGGGAGAGCAGAAAAACTCCAGCACTGTGTCTAGTTGCTTGTGGTAATCAGGCATTCACTGTACTAGGCTGTCTCCTTCCAGTAATTTAGTTCACAGTCCCCAGCATTCCTCCGACCTTTCCTTACACTTTTTTAAAGTTTTCTTGGGCATAGGACTTACCCCAGCTAGGTCTATTCTGTGCGGATTAGAGGATCTCCTGTAAATGCTGCGCCACTCGATTTCCAAGATGGCCGCCGGACTGTGCTTTCACAAATCTGTAAAAGTGAGTTAAAGTGCTTATTTTTTGTCCTTTAATCTCCGGAGTGACACCGGAGTGTTCCCTGAAGATTCCCAGATCTATTCCATCTAGTTAAGTAGTAATAGGTTCGGATGAACCTACTGTAGGTCCGGTGTTTTGCGGCTCTCAGCAAGGAGCTCTGGGCTTAAGCAACTGTCATCGTTGCGGCCGACTCCGCCCCTCCAAAATTAAATTATTTTTATTTTTTTTTATTATTATGCTCAGCAGATTCAAAACATACCATTCTTCTAGTCATATCACACGAAATGTCAAAATGCTGCATGGAAAATGGCAGTGTGCAAAGTCATAATCTTAGTGAACCTATAAGTGCATTAAATTTTCTAAAATAAACAAAAATACAGAGAAAAAAAAAAAAAAAAAAAAAAAGGAAAGAGGACATATGGCATCCTTTTGAACAATAGATTACATTTAAGGCATTGATTTTAGAAACCCAGAGATAATTTGTTGCAACCGGGAAATCTAAAAAAAACATTGATTAGACACCCAGTACACTTATTTATCCTTAGGCCTTTTTAGCAGAGGCTCCAGGACCCTCAACAAAACCAGCAGCAGGAAAGAGGACATATGACATCCTTTTGAAAAATAGATTACAGGAAAGGCATTGATTTTAGAAACACAGAGATAATTTGTTGCAACCGGGAAATCTAAAAAAACATTGATTAGACACCCAGTACACATATTTATCCTTAGGCCTTTTTATAAGAGGGTCCCGGAGCCTCAACAAAAACAGCAGCAGGAAAGAGGACATATGGCATCCTTTTGAACAATAGATTACATTTAAGGCATTGATTTTAGAAACCCAGAGATAATTTGTTGCAACCGGGAAATCTAAAAAAACATTGATTAGACACCCAGTACACTTATTTATCCTTAGGCCTTTTTAGCAGAGTCTCCAGGACCCTCAACAAAACCAGCAGCAGGAAAGAGGACACATGGCATCCTTTTGAAAAATAGATTACAGGAAAGGCATTGATTTTAGAATCACAGAGATAATTTGTTGCAACCGGGAAATCTAAAAAAACATTGATTAGACACCCAGTACACATATTTATCCTTAGGCCTTTTTATAAGAGGGTCCCGGAGCCTCAAAAAAAAAAAACAGCAGCAGGAAAGAGGACATATGGCATCCTTTTGAACAATAGATTACATTTAAGGCATTGATTTTAGAAACCCAGAGATAATTTGTTGCAACCGGGAAATCTAAAAAAACATTGATTAGACACCCAGTACACTTATTTATCCTTAGGCCTTTTTAGCAGAGGCTCCAAGACCCTCAACAAAACCAGCAGCAGGAAAGAGGACATATGGCATCCTTTTGAAAAATAGATTACAGGAAAGGCATTGATTTTAGAAACACAGAGATAATTTGTTGCAACCGGGAATTTGAATCAAACAAATGATTCGATGGACACCCAGTACACTTCTTTCTCCTTAGGCCTTTTTATAAGAGGGTACAGGACCCTCAAACAAAAGACCAGCAGGAAAGAGGACATATGGCATCCTTTTGAACAATAGAGTACAGGTACAGCATTGATTTTACAAACCCAGAGATAATTTTTGGCTAATGGGAAATAGAAAAAAACATTGAGTGGACACCCAGTACACTTCTTTCTCCTTAGGCCTTTTTATAAGAGGGTCCAGGACCCTATAAAAAACACCAGCAGGAAAGAGAACATAGGGCATCCTTTTGAACAATAGAGTACAGGTATAGCATTGATTTTACAAACCCAGAGATAATTTTGGGCAAATGGGAAATAGAAAAAAACATTGAGTGGACACTCAGTACACTTCTTTCTTCTTAGGCCTTTTTATAAGAGGGTCCAGGACCCTCAAACAAAACACCAGCAGGAAAGAGAACATATGGCATCCTTTTGAACAATAGAGTACTGGTACGGCATTGGTTTTAGAAACCAAGAGATAATTGTTTGTAAACGTGAAATTGCCCATAAAACCATGCTTGGACAGCCACTCCAGGTCGTTCTCCTTCAGCCTTTTTATAAGAGGGTCCAGCACCCTCAACAGAAACAACTGCAGGAAACACCATCACATATGCCATCCTTTTGCACAAGCAAGTACAGGTATGGCATCCATTTTAGAAACCCGGAGATAATTGAGAGGAACGGGGAACATTTTTCTAAAAATTTGCTGGGGCACCCATTACAGGTCGTTCTCCTTCAGCCTTTTTATACCATGGGCCACGACCCGCAACAGGCACAACACATATGCCACCCTTTTGCACAATAGAGTACAGTTATGGCATAGATGGAACACGGAGATAATTTAGAGCAACCAAGAGACGGATAAAGATGCTCGTTCGGTCCTCCTCCTTCAAATTTGTGGCGATTTGCGTTCAATTTAATGGTCCACCAGATATGAGTGGTGTGCTAAGTTGTACTATTCGTAACAGTTTAATCACTGTTATGTGCCTTATTTTTTTTATTTGAGTTTTGTACCCACAGAGCAGCAGCCAGAAAAATTAGGAATGTACAAATGACTGAAAAATTTGGGTATTGTTGTAGCAACTGCTGTAGCAGTGGCCAGAAAAATTGATGTTTGTAAAACATTTATAAAGTGCCCTAAAAGCTTGTGGCTTGAACACTAGTTGTTGGCGGATAAGTCAAGCAAGTCCTCCGGCTTTATAACCAAAAAAAAAAGGCCAGCCTGGGTACCAGTTGTAGCCCAAGCCAGCTCATCTCATCATCAGGCCTTTTTTATTCAAATGTATCGCCCAATGTCAGTCCCTTCGGGATCCATCCCTCATTCATTTTTATAAAAGTGAGATAGTCAAGGCTTTTTTGACCTAGACGACTTCTCTTCTCAGTGACAAAACCTCCTGCTGCACTGAAAGTCCTTTCGGACAGGACACTTGAAGCGGGGCAGGCCAGAAGTTCCATTGCAAATTGGGATAGCTCAGGCCACAAGTCAAGCCTGCACACCCAGTAGTCAAGGGGTCCATCGCTCCTGAGAGTGTCGAGATCCACAGTTAAAGCTAGGTAGTCTGCTACCTGTCGGTTGAGTCTTTCTCTAAGGCTGGATCCGGAAAGGCTCTGATGATGCATGGGAGTTAAAAAGGTACGCATGTCCTCCATCAACAAGACGTCAGGAAAGCGTCCTGTCCTTGCCGCCGTGGTCGTGGGAGGAGGAGGAGGATTAATTTAATCTCTTCCCCTGTTACATTCCCGTGGTGCTGTGACATCACCCTTATACGCTGTGTAAAGCATAGTTTTTAATTTATTCTTAAAATGCTCCATCCTTTCCAACTTGTGGGAATTTGGTAACATTTCAGGAACTTTATGCTTATACCGGGGGTCGAGGAGCGTGGACACCCAGTACAGGTCGTTCTCCTTCAGCTTTTTTATACGAGGGTCCCTCAACAGGCACAACAGCATGAAAGAACCCATTTGAACAAGGTTGGATGCCGAGCTAATCATGTCCCATTCCTCGTCCTCACTGATCTCACTGAGGGTATCTTCTTCCCCCCAGCCACGTACAACACCACGGGTACCAGAGAGGTGACAACAACGAGCACCCTGGGATACCTGTTGTGCTCTGTCTTCCTCCTCCTCAAAGCCACATTCCTCCTCTGACTCCTCTTCCTCACAATCCTCTTCCTGCGTTGCCGCAGGTCCAGCAAGCGATGCTGATAAGGCTGTTTGTGGGGGTGATGGACACCACAACTCTTCCACTTCCTCTTCACGCTCATCTACGGCCTGATCCAGCACTCTTCGCAGGGCACGCTCCAGGAAGAAAACAAATGGTATGATGTCGCTGATGGTGCCTTCGGTGTGACTGACAAGGTTTGTCACCTCCTCAAAAGGACGCATGAGCCTACAGGCATTGCGCATGAGCGTCCAGTAATTTGGCAAAAATATCCCCAGCTCCCCAGAGGCTGTCCTAGCACCCCGGTCATACAAATACTCATTAACAGCTTTTTCTTGTTGGAGCAGGCGGTCAAACATTAGGAGTGTTGAATTCCACTGAGTCGGGCTGTCGCAAATCAAGCGCCTCACTGGCAGGTTGTTTCGACGCTGGATATCGGACAAGTGCGCCATGGCCGTGTAGGAACGCCTGAAATGGCCACACACCTCCCGGGCCTGCTTCAGGACATCCTGTAAGCCTGGGTACTTATGGACAAATCGTTGTACAATAAGATTACACACATGTGCCATGCACAGCACATGTGTCAACTTGCCCAATTTCAATGCCGCCACCAAATTACTTCCATTGTCAGAAACAACCTTGCCAATCTCCAGTTGGTGCGGAGTCAGCCACTGATCCACCTGTGCATTCAGGGCGGTCAGAAGTGCTGGTGCGGTGTGACTCTCCGCTTTCAGGCAAGTCAACCCCAAGACGTTGTGACACTGCCGTACCCGGGATGTAGCATAGTACATGGGGAGCTGGGGGGGTGCCATAGAAGTGGAGCAAGACGCAGAAGTTGAAGAGGACTCAGCCGAGGAAGAGGTTATGGAAGAGGATGGAGTAGGAGGAGTAGAGGAGGTAGCAGCAGGCCTGCCTGCAATTCGTGGCGGTGTCACCAACTCTTCTGCAGAGCCACGCATTCCATGCTTGTCAGACGTCAGCAGGTTTACCCAATGCGCAGTGTAGGTGATATACCTGCCCTGACCATGCTTTGCAGACCAGCTATCCGTGGTCATATGGACCCTTGCCCCAACGCTGTGTGCCAGACATGCCATAACTTCCTTTCTCACAACAGAGTACAGGTTTGGGATTGCCTTTTGTGAAAAGAAATTTCTGCCAGATACCTTCCACTGCGGTGTCCCAATAGATACAATTTTTTTGAAAGCATCAGACTCCACCAGCTTGTATGGTAAAAGCTGGCGGGCTAAGAGTTCAGACAAGCCAGCTGGGCAAGGGGGTGACTTTGAGAAATTGGCTTCTTACCCTCAAACATGTCCTTAACAGACAGCTGACTGTGGGCAGATGACCAGGAACTGCTACGTAAGAGAGACTGAGTGGAGGATGGCTGAGAGGGGGCAAGGAGGACAGCACTGGTTGACGTGGCTGAAGATGCTGGAGCAGGAGGAGGAGGGCGGCTTTCACTTTGTGTGCTGCTTCTATTCATGTGTTCTTCCCATCGGCCTTTGTGATGGGAGACCATGTGCCTTCGCAAAGCAGTTGTACCTAGGTGGGTGTTGGACTTCCCACGACTCAGTTTCTTTTGGCACAGGTTGCAAATGGCATCGATGTTGTCAGAGGCAGACACACAAAAAAAATGCCACACTGCTGAGCTCTGCGATGACGGCATTCTGGTGGTGGCAACAGCATGCGTTGATGGGCGTCGGCATGCTGTCTGGCTGACCCCGGGTGCCGATGCATGCTGTCTGACTGTGCCACTAGCTCCTTGAGACGACCTCCCCATGCTTCCAAATTGTCTCCTCCTCCTCCTCCTCTCTGTCTCCCCATCTGAACTTTCCCCCTCTTCTCTTCTAGCAGGCACCCACGTGACATCCACCGACACATCATCATCAACTGCTTCACTTGTATCTGACACATAAAGAAAGGAAGCAGCAGTGGGTACAACATCATCAGCATAACACCGTACCTCCATGTCGGTAATGCTGCCTGACTGAGACTGATCACTATTATCTACATCCTCTGTCAATGATGGTTGCGCATCACTCATTTCTTCCAACTGATGTGTCAATAACTCCTGTGACAGATCAAGTGAAGCGGCTGTGGTGCTAGTGTTGGTGGTGGCGACAGGCGGGGGAGTGGCACTGGTCACTTGAGACCTGCCCAAAGCACAGCTGGACGTAGATGGTGCGTCAAGGTTAGGAGGACTAGCAGCGGAAGCTGAAGAAGATTGGGTGTCCTGTGTTAGCCATTCAACTAGGTCCTCCTCAGAACTTTTCGCGTCCCCCCTGGCGCCCAGCGTCTGAACAATGTGCATATTTGTAGGGTCTAAAGGAATCACAGCACCACGACCACGACCACGGAACCTGCGGGGTGGCCTGCCTCTGCCTGTCATTTTTTTTTTAAATGGACACTAACAATACTATTACACCAATGATATGAGTGGTTGCACTGTGAAAGTGGGCACAGTATACGCTGTGAGACTGACAACAACAAAAAAGACAGATGTTTTAAAAATGACAAATTGTTAATTTTTTAAAATATTAAAAGTACTGTGACAACAAATATGATTGTTGGCACTAGTTGGCAAATGGGCCTGTCTAGCACACATGCTGGGAGAAAGGAAACTGTAATTCAATGGCACTAGGAGACTGAAGAATCACAGTCAAAACAGTTATGATTAACAAAAATTCCAATCCTGTTACAATAAATATGATTGGTGGCACTAATTGGCTAGTTGGGACTGGCACACAGGCAGGAGGAAAATGCAATTCAAGGGCACTAGTAGACTGCAGATTGACAGTCAAAACAGTGATGATTGACAAATTTTGCAATACTGTTAAAAAGAAATATGATTGCTGGCACTAATTGGATAGTTTGGCCTGGCACACAGGCTGGCAGGCAGGAGGAAAGTGCAATTCAATGGCACGAGCAAACTGAGGATTAAGAACAACAATCAAAATTTTTTTAATTTTAATTAGTAACAATACTGTGACAACAATTATGATTGGTGTAAATAGTTGGCAAGACGGCCTGGCACACAGGCTGCAAGGCAGGAGGTAAATGCAATTCAAGGACACTAGGAGACTGAATACTGACAGTCAAAACAGTGATGATTGACAATTTTTGCAATACTGTTAAAAGAAATATGATTGCTGGGAATAATTGGCTAGGTGGGCCTGGCACACAGGCTGCAAGGCAGGAGGAAAGTGCAATTCAATGGCACAAGCAAACTGAGGATTCAGAACAACTATTACCAAAAAATTTAATTTTTAATTATTAAGAATAATGTGACAACAAATATGATTGGTGTAAATATTTTGAAAGTAGGCCTGGCACACAGGCTGGCAGGCAGGAGAAAAGTGCAATTCAATGGCACGAGCAAACTGAGGATTAAGAACAAGAATCAAAAAACTTTTTATTTTAATTAGTAACAATACTGTGACAACAATTATGATTGGTGTAAATAGTTGGCAAGACGGCCTGGCACACAGGCTGGCAGGTAGGAGGTAAATGCAATTCAAGGACACTAGGAGACTGAATACTGACAGTCAAAACAGTGATGATTGACAATTTTTGCAATACTGTTAAAAGAAATATGATTGCTGGGAATAATTGGCTAGGTGGGCCTGGCACACAGGCTGCAAGGCAGGAGGAAAGTGCAATTCAATGGCACGAGCAAACTGAGGATTCAGAACAATTACCAAAATTTTTAATTTTTAATTAATAAGAATACTGTGACAACAAATATGATTGGTGTAAATATTTTGAAAGTCGGCCTGGCACACAGGCTGGCAGGCAGGAGTAAAATGCAATTCAATGGCACTAGGAGACTGAATATTTGCAGTCCAAAAAAATTATGATTTTTATTTTTTTTATATACTGTTACAAGAATTACGATTGGTTCCACTAATTGGCTAGTTGGGCCTGGAAAACACGCTGGCAGGCAGGAGGAAAGTGCAATTCAATGGCACGAGCAAACTGATGAATCACAAGCGATCAATTTGGAATTTTAAAGATTAACAATACTTTTACAACAACTAGGATTGGTGGCACTAATTGGCTAGTTTGTGCCTGGCACACAGGCTGCCAGGCAGGAGGAAACTGCAATTCAATGGCACTAGTAGACTGAATATTTGCAGTCCAAAAAATTATGATTTTTAATTTTTTTGATACTGTAACAAGAATTATGATTGGTGCCACTAATTGGCTAGTTGGGCCTGGCACACAGGCTGGCAGATATGAGTCGTGGATGGTAGGTAGGGCAGCAATTTAACACAGTATGCTGTGTAAGTGACAAAAACACAGGCCTGATAGAAAATTAAGTTAGATTACACTAGCAAAATATTTTAAAATTTTAGATTTTAATATTAAAATTATGTTAAGAAGTGCAATGCACATATAAGTGGTCGCACTGGCTGGCTGCTACGTAGGGCAGCAATTAACAACAGTATGCTGTGTAAGTCAGATAGACAGTTAGACACAGGCCTGATAGAAAATAAAATTAGATTACACTAGCATAATGATTTAAAGACTTTTTTTGGGGAATTTAAAGAAAAAGGTTAAGCACATACATATGAGTCGTGGCTGATAGCCTTGGAAGGGCAGCTATTAAAAACAGTAGGCTCTGTAAGTCAGATACACACACGCCTGATAGAAAATACTATTAGATAGATTACACTAGAAAAATGATTTAAATTATTTTTTTGGGGGGGAATTAAAAAAAGGTTAAACACATATGAGTCGTGGCTCATAGACTAGGGAGGGCAGCAAGTAAACACAGTAGGCTCTGTATGTCAGCAAAACACACAGGCCTGATAGAAAATGATATTAGATTACACTATCAAAAAAATTTAAACTTTTTTTTTTTATATTTAAATTAAGGTGAAGAAGATATGAGTGGTGGCTGCCTGGCACAGACCAATTAACCAAAAGACTGAAAAAAATGAGGTATATTAATGCTGAGTGAGCCTGACAGACACAGGCCTGATAGAAAATGTAATTAGATTACACTAGCAAAATTATTATTATTATTATTATTTTTAAATTTAAAATAATGTTATAAACGGATATTAACACTGTTGGCTGGCACTGAGCAATGAACCAGAGTATATGCTGTGTGACACAGGCCTGATAGAAAATGAAAAAAAATTACACTAGCAAAATAATTAAAATTTTTGGTTAGTTAAATTTAAACTAATGTTGTTAGGGAGATATCAGTGGTGGCAGTAATCACAGCATATGCTGTGAGCCTTAAACACACAAGCTGAAAGCCAGGCAAATGCTAATAAAAATACAAAAAAAAAAAAAAACGGCACGAAATATAGCCCTAAAAAGGGCTTTTTGGGGTGCTGTCTTTGTAGCAGAGATGAGTGGAGTCCTTCTGGACTGTAGTGGACACTAAAAACACTAGCCTAGCTATGTATTTCCCTATAATGTCAGGAGCACAAACACAACACGTCCTCTCACTAAGTAAGCAAGGTCGTTATGAGTCTAAAATGGCGGATTCCGAGTAGCTGGGAGGGTCTGTGAGGGAGTGTCTGATGTTGATTGGCTCTAATGTGTCAGACGGCTGTGACATACTGGGTCAAAGTTTCCTCAATGATGACACATAGGGGGCGGATTGAACATCGCCATGTGTTCGCCCGCAGCCGCGAACGCGAACAAGCTATGTTCGCTGGGAACCGTTCGTGGGCGAACAGTTCGGGACATCACTAGTGTTGAGCGAGTTCAGGGAGTTTGGATCTTATTCCAATTTCCTAATAAACGATCAAAAATCGGAGATCCTAAACATCAATATGCCAAAAGCAGAATACTCTGAGCTACTAGAGAAATGCCCATTTAGCCCTCAAAAAAAGGCTATTAAATACCTGGGAATATACCTATCCCCTAAACCTAACATTCTGTTTGAATGGAATTATCAAACCCTATATAATGAACTAAACAAAGACCTAAATAGGTGGAGTGATAAATTAATTTCTTGGTGGGGTCGCATTCAGGCGGTGAAAATGACTGCATTGCCCAGAATCCTTTATTTGCTTCAAACGGTACCAATTGCTCTGACTAACTCATACCGTAACAAACTCCAGAAACTGTTAAACAACTATGTTTGGGGTAAAATCAAGCCGAGAATTCTCAAAACAACAATGTACAGATCCACCCCTAGGGGAGGCTTGGGACTACCCAACATAGAAGTATATTATAAAGCAAAATGTTTACAAAAAATACTGGATTGGCACTGCAATGCGGAAAATAAAGCCTGGGTGGCGCTAGATTCCCATATTTTGAAAACCCCTTCTCCCGGGGTGTTGTGCTGGGTGGAAAGGAAGAGCCGCCCACCTTGGATCAAGGCATACCCATTGTATCATCATGGGTTTGAGACATGGGATTACACCATAGCTGGTGCTGGCAGCATATCGTCCCTAAGATCCCCGATGTCCCCAGTGTCACCTAATGCAGAACTGCATGGAGGGTTAGAACAAAAACTCACTAAACAACACGATTGGGAGATAGGTTACACGACACCCATATACAAATTTCTATCCGACGGTAAACTCAAACGGAGAACCGACCTAAGAGACATAATGGGAGGGGCCTTCTCGAGGTGGCTGAAGTACTATCAACTTCAACACCTCCTGTCCACTTCACCAGATAAGGACAAGATGATTAGACAACCCACCTTGTTCGAACAACAATGTCTTGGTGATCAACCACTAAGCCATACATTGGCATGGGCCAAGAAGGCCCTATCACATGACGAAGTAAAAGACGCTCCTAACTATAGGGACAGATGGCACAGGGAACTGGGGAGGGAGCTAACGGAAAAAGAGTGGAAATATATTGTTCATAATACCAGAACATCTTTGGTATCTACCAAAGCGTTAGAGCTCAATTTTAAAATACTGACGAGGTGGTATCTCACCCCAGTGAGGATTAAGATTATATACCCAACAGCTTCTGACACATGCTGGAGGGGTTGTGGCGGTAGGGGCACCATGATCCACATCTGGTGGTCCTGCACTAAACTACAGCCCTTTTGGCTAAGAATAGGGGAATATATTAAATCCATTAGCAATCAACATAATGAGTATCACATGCAACCTACTACAGCATTACTAAACCTACTCCCACATTGTAAATGTAAAATACGTAGGAAATTAATACAATTAGCCTTAAACACTGCTATATCCCTAATAGCTGCTAACTGGAGGTCACAAACAATCCCAACATACCGGGCCTGGGAATCGCTTATGGACCACTCGATCCAACTAGAGGAATATGGTTATTTCATTAGAAAAGATATGGAAATGTTTCATAATATAAAGTTCTACTGGGAAACCCGAATGCACACACACTGAATATTTTGAATAACCGATTAGAATGTCAGCGGCAATTAGTGGAGAGACATCCCCGCGCAAACTAGGCAAGCATGACTTAAAAGGTATATCCTTGTATTGAAATGGGTAAAGAGACTTGAGTTTTTAGGCGTAGTTAAAGAGACCAACTAATGTTCTGTTTTATTACCAAGTTGTATAATGTTGTTTTAATAATCTATCTATCATATATGAAAATGTCGGATGTTAAACTTTCGCATTGTAAAAAAAATGGTACAGCATCATTCATATGTATCCAATGTGATTTGAAATGCATTAACATGTATTGTTTTCTTTTTCATCCAATAAAATATATTTAAAAAAAAAAAAGTTATTAACCCCTAAATCTAAGTCTAACCCTATCCCCCCCTAACTTAAATATAATTTAAATATATCTAAATAAAATTACGATCATTAACTAAATTATTCCTATTTAAAACAGCGACTGAAGAATGAAGGTACCTTTAAGTGATGTCATCCAAAATGGCGTCCCTTAGATTCCGATTGGCTGATAGAATGTCACTTAAACGAACCTTCATTCTTCAGTCGCCATGGAAAGAAGAGGATGCTCCGCATCGGATGTCTTGAAGATGGACCCGCTCTGTGCCGGATGGATGAAGATAGAAGATGCCATCTGGATTAAGACTTCTGCCCATCTGGAGGACCACTTCTGCCCATCTGGAGGATCACTTCTGCCTGATTCGTTGAGGACTTCGGCCCAGTTGGATGAAGACTTCTCCCGGTAAGGTGATCCTCAAGGGGTTAGTGTTAGGTTTTTCTAAGGGGGTATTGGGTGGGTTTTAGAGTAGGGTTGGTTGTGTGGGTGGTGGGTTTTAATGTTGGGGGGGATTTGTAATTTTTTTTTACATGTAAAAGAGCTGATTACTTTAGGGCAATGCCCCGCAAAAGTCCCCTTTTAAGGGCTATTTGTAATTTAGTGTGGGGTAGGGCTTTTTTATTTTGGGGGGCTTTTTTATTTTGTTAGGGGGATTAGATTAGGTGTAATTAGTTTTAAAATCTTGTAATTTGTTTATTATTTTCTGTAATTTACTGTTTCTTTTTTTGTACTTTAGCTAATTTTATTTAATTGTATTTAATTGTATTTAATATAGGGAATTAATTTAATTATTGTGTAGTGTTAGGTGTTATTGTAACTTAGGTTAGGTTTTATTTTACAGGTACTTTAGTATTTATTTTAGCTAGGTAGTTTATTAAATAGTTAATAACTATTTTGTAAATATTCTACCTAGTTAAAATAAATACAAATTTGCCTGTAAAATAAAAGTAAACCCAAATGGCTAGATTTAGAGTTTGGTGTTAGCCGTCAAAACCAGCGTTAGAGGCTCCTAACGCTGGTTTTGGGCTACCGCTGGTATTTAGAGTTAGTCAGGAAAGGGTCTAACGCTCACTTTCCAACCACGACTTTTCCATACCGCAGATCCCCTTACGTCAATTGCGTATCCTATCTTTTCAATGGGATCTTTCTAACGCCGGTATTTAGAGTCGTGGCTGAAGTGAGCGTTAGAAATCTAACGACAAAACTCCAGCCACAGAAAAAAAACTGGAGTTAAGAGCTTTCTGGGCTAACGCTGGTTCATAAAACTCTTAACTACTGTGCTCTAAAGTACACTAACACCCATAAACTACCTATGTACCCCTAAACCGAGGTCCCCCCACATCGCCTCCACTCTATTAAAAAATTTTAACCTCTAATCTGCCGACCGCACACCGCCGCCACCTACGTTATCCCTATGTACCCCTAATCTGCTGCCCCTAACACCGCCGACCCCTATATTATATTTATTAACCCCTAATCTTCCGCCCCCAATGTCGCCTCCACCTACCTACAATTATTAACCCCTATTCTGCCGACCGTACCTCACCGCCACTATAATAAATGTATTAACCCCTAATCCGCCTCACTCCCGCCTCAATAACCCTATAATAAATAGTATTAACCCCTAATCTGCCCTCCCTAACATCGCCGACACCTAACTTCAAGTATTAACCCCTAATCTGCCGACCAGACCTCACCGCTACTCTAATAAATGTATTAACCCCTAAAGCTAAGTCTAACCCTAACCCTAACACCCCCCTAAGTTAAATATAATTTAAATCTAACAAAATAAATTCACTCTTATTAAATAAATTAATCCTATTTAAAGCTAAATACTTACCTGTAAAATAAACCCTAATATAGCTACAATATAAATTATAATTATATTGTAGCTATTTTAGGATTAATATTTATTTTACAGGCAACTTTGTAATTATTTTAACCAGGTACAATAGCTATTAAATAGTTAATAACTATTTAATAGCTACCTAGTTAAAATAATTACAAAATTACCTGTAAAATAAATCCTAACCTAAGTTACAATTAAACCTAACACTACACTATCAATAAATTAATTAAATAAAATACCTACAATTATCTACAATTAAACCTAACACTACACTATCAATAAATTAATTAAATACAATACCTACAAATAAATACAATTAAATAAACTAACTAAAGTACAAAAAATAAAAAAGAACTAAGTTACAAAAAATAAAAAAATATTTACAAACATTAGAAAAATATTACAACAATTTTAAACTAATTACACCTACTCTAAGCCCCCTAATAAAATAACAAAGACCCCCAAAATGAAAAAATGCCCTACCCTATTCTAAAATTAAAATAGAAAAGCTCTTTTACCTTACCAGCCCTTAAAAGGGCCCTTTGCGGGGCATTCCCCAAAGAATTCAGCTCTTTTGCCTGTAAAAACAAAACATACAATACCCCCCCCAACATTACAACCCACCACCCACATACCCCTAATCTAACCCAAACCCCCCTTAAATAAACCTAACACTAAGCCCCTGAAGATCTCCCTACCTTGTCTTCACCACACCGGGTCCTGATCTGTCCAGAAGAGCCTCCGATGTCTTGATCCAAGCCCAAGCGGGGGGCTGAAGACATCCATCCTCCGGCTGAAGTCTTGATCCAAGCGGGCAGAAGAGGACATCCGGACCGGCAAACATCTTCATCCAAGCCGCATCTTCTATGTTCTTCCATCCGATGACGACCGGCTGATCTTCAAGACCTCCAGCACGGATCCATCCTCTTCTATTCCGATCAGCCAATAGAATGCAAGCTCAATCTGATTGGCTGATTGGATCAGCCAATCGGATTGAACTTGAATCTGATTGGCTGATTCCATCAGCCAATCAGAATTTTCCTACCTTAATTCCGATTGGCTGATAGAATCCTATCAGCCAATCGGAATTCGAGGGACGCCATCTTGGATGACGTCCCTTAAAGGAACCTTCATTCGTCGTCTAGTCGTCAGTAGAAGAGGATGGATCCGCGCTGGAGGTCTTGAAGATCAGCCGGTCGTAATCGGATGGAAGAACATAGAAGATGCGGCTTGGATGAAGATGTTTGCCGGTCCGGATGTCCTCTTCTGCCCGCTTGGATCAAGACTTCACCCGGAGGATGGATGTCTTCAGCCCCCCGCTTGGGATTGGATCAAGACATCGGAGGCTCTTCTGGACAGATCGGGACCCGGTGTGGTGAAGACAAGGTAGGGAGATCTTCAGGGGCTTAGTGTTAGGTTTATTTAAGGGGGGTTTGGGTTAGATTAGGGGTATGTGGGTGGTGGGTTGTAATGTTTGGGGGGGGTATTGTATGTTTTTTTTACAGGCAAAAGAGCTGAATTCTTTGGGGCATGCCCCGCAAAGGGCCCTTTTAAAGGCTGGTAAGGTAAAAGAGCTTTTCTATTTTAATTTTAGAATAGGGTAGGGCATTTTTTTTATTTTGGGGGTCTTTGTTGTTTTATTAGGGGGCTTAGAGTAGGTGTAATTAGCTTAAAATTGTTGTAATATTTTTCTAATGTTTGTAAATATTTTTTTATTTTTTTGTAACTTAGTTCTTTTTTATTTTTTGTACTTTAGTTAGTTTATTTAATTGTATTTATTTGTAGGAATTGTATTTAATTAATTTATTGATAGTGTAGTGTTAGGTTTAATTGTAGATAATTGTAGGTATTTTATTTAATTAATTTATTGCTAGTGTAGTGTTAGGTTTAATTGTAACTTAGGTTAGGATTTATTTTACAGGTAATTTTGTAATTATTTTAACTAGGTAGCTATTAAATAGTTCTTAACTATTTAATAGCTATTGTACCGGGTTAAAATAAATACAAAGTTGCCTGTAAAATAAATATAAATCCTAAAATAGCTACAATATAATTATTATTAATATTGTAGCTACATTAGGGTTTATTTTACAGGTAAGTATTTAGCTTTAAATAGGAATCATTTATTTAATAAGAGTTCATTTATTTTGTTAGATTTAAATTATATTTAATTTAGGGGGGTGTTAGTGTTAGGGTTAGACTTAGCTTTAGGGGTTAAAAAATTTATTAGAGTAGCGGTGAGGTCCGGTCGGCAGATTAGGGGTTAATACTTGAAGTTAGGTGTCGGCGATGTTAGGGAGGGCAGATTAGGGGTTAATACTATTTATTATAGGGTTAGTGAGGCGGATTAGGGGTTAATACATTTATTATAGTAGCAGTGAGGTCCATTCGGCAGATTAGGGTTTAATAATTGTAGGTAGGTGGAGGCGACGTTGTGGGGGGCAGATTAGGGGTTAATAAATATAATATAGGGGTCGGCGGTGTTATGGGCAGCAGATTAGGGGTACATAGGGATAATGTAGGTTGGGGCGGTGTACAGAGCGGCAGATTAGGGGTTAATAATAATATGCAGGGGTCAGCGATAGCGGGGGCGGCAGATTAGAGGTTAATAAGTGTAAGGTTAGGGGTGTTTAGACTCGGGGTACATGTTAGAGTGTTAGGTTCAGACTTAGGGAGTGTTTCCCCATAGGAAACAATGGGGCTGCGTTAGGAGCTGAACGCTGCTTTTTTGCAGGTGTTAGGTTTTTTTTCAGCTCAATCTGCCCCATTGTTTCCTATGGGGGAATCGTGCACGAGCACGTTTTTTAAGCTGGCCGCGTCCGTAAGCACCGCTGGTATTGAGAGTTGCAGTGGCGGTAAATAATGCTCTACGCTCCTTTTTTGGAGCCTAACGCACTGAAAACGCAGCCATTCTGTGAACTCTAAATACCAGCGTTATTTAAAAGGTGCGGGGGAAAAAAAGCATGCGTTAGCTACGCGGGTCGTTACCGACAAAACTCTAAATCTAGCCGTAAGATAGCTATAATGTAACTATTAGTAATGTTGTAGTTAGCTTAGGGTTTATTTTACAGGTAAGTATTTAGTTTTAAATAGGTATAATTTAGTTAATTATAGTATTTTATTTAGATTTATTTAAATTATATTTAAGTTAGGGGGGTTAGGGTTAGGATTAGACTTAGGTTTAGGGGTTAATATGTTTATTATAGTGGCGGCGACGTTGGGGGCGGCAGATTAGGGGTTAATAAGTGTAGGTAGGTTGCAGCGACATTGGGGGTGGGAGATTAGGGGTTAATAAATATAATGTAGGTGTTGGCGATGTTGGGGGCAGCAGATTAGGGGTTCATAAATATAATGTAGGTGGCGGCGGTGTCCGAAGTGGCAGATTAGGGGTTTTATAATGCAGGTGTCGGCAATGTCGGGGGCAGCAGATTAGGGGTGTTTAGATTTGGGTTCATGTTAGGGTGTTAGGTGTAGACATAAAATGTATTTCCCCATAGGAATCAATGGGGCTGCGTTAGGCGCTAAACTCTGCTTTTTTGCAGGTGTTAGACTTTTTTTCAGCCGGCTCTCCCCGTTGATTCCTATGGGGAAATCGTGCACAAGCATGTTACACCATCTCACCGCTGACTTAAGCAGCGCTGGTATTGGAGTGCGGTAATGAGCAAAATTTTGCTCAACGCTCACTTCTTGCCTTTTAACGACGGGTTTGTAAAAACCTGTAATACCAGCGCTGCATGTAAGTGAAAGCGGTGAGCATAAACTGCTCGTTAGCATCGCATAGCCTCTAACGCAAAACTTGTAATCTAGGTGTATGTTTCTTAGTAAGTGAATAGCCTAAGACTTTATCAAATCTAGTAAATATGCTCTGAATATAACTTCCCTTTCTGTGTTTTCATGTTTATCTGAATGCATCTTAACCCTTTAGAAACCAGAGAAGACTACAATGCTAAGCATTTTGGGCGAGATTACATATGCGGCGTCGCCTGCAAAAGCCGGTGATGCCAGTTTTCAGTTGAAGTGAGAAATCACATATACGGTGCCGCATATAAATATATAAAAATATATTTCACCCATCGCCCAGAGTTTTTACCCCCATAAACTAACATAGAACCGCCATCGCAATTCGGTATCATATATTCAGCACAAGGACTTACGCTGTGAAAATTGAGAAATTTTACTCCATTTTCACCTCACCACACATAGGCAGGCGCAGCAAGCCTTATGCTGAATATATAAGCACTGTAACTCCCTGAAAGTATTAACTAACACCTAACACATGCACAATATCTACCTGTCAACCACCATCTCCCCACCGCAATAACTAATAAAATCTATTAACCCCTAATTCGCCAACCCCCACATAGCAAAGTACCTAATAAAGTTATTAACCCCTAATCCGCCATCCCCCACAAAGCATTAAACCTAATTAAACTATTAATCCCTAATCTGTCATCCCCCACAATGCAATAAACCAAATTAAACTATTAACCCCTAATCCACCATCCCCCACAACGCAATTAACTAATCTAATCACTAAACCCCCTAATCTAACACCCCCTAAATTAACCCCAATTACATAAAAAATACTAAGTTAAAATTAAAATAACAAATCCTAACTTTACAAAAAAAAGATTCAATTCAAATAAAAAAATCTAAAATTCCCCCCCAAAAATTATCTAAAATTACAGAAGGAAATAAACAAAATGATCCTAAAATAAAAGTCTAATATTACCAAAAATAAAAAAGTATACAATTACAGAAATTTTTTTTTTATCAAAAATAAAAAAATTAAACCTAATCTAACTCCCCTATAAAAATGAAAAAGCCCCCCAAAATAAAAACACCCCCTAATCTAACACTAAACCACTAATAGACCTTAAAAGAACCTTTTGTAGGGCATTGACCTAAAGTGATCAGCTCTTTTACCTAAAAAATACAAATTAACCCCTAACAGTAAACCCCCCAAAAAACTAACACTAAAAAAACCTAGGCTAGCTATTGCCCCTAAAAGGGCATTTGTATGGGCATTGCCCTTAAAAGGGCAACTCTTTAGCAGCCCATTAAAATATAAAAGCCCTAATCTAAAAAAAACAAAAAAACAACATAAAAATTAAAAAAACAACCTAAGTAGCTATCATCCTATTGGCTAATTTGAAAATATAAGCCAATAGGAATGCAAGGTTACCCCAAATATAAAATGGGTACCTTTCATTCAAGCTTCAGTGTGTGGCTGCGATTGCATGTAGAGAATCCTCCGCGCTGGATGTCTTTTCGGTCACCGGTCGTGCTCCACGCCACCTTCCAGATGAAGATAGTAGAGGTCACAGCACTGGATGAAGATGTCGCTATCTGGATGAAGACCTTCACCGCCGGACTTCAGGAATGGTGAGTACCTAGTTCAGTGTTTTTTTGGTTTTTTTTTCTGTGTTTTCTTTTCAGATTAGGACTTTTTTATTTTAATTGGCTGCAAAAGAGCCCATACAAATGCACCTTTAGGGGCAATGGGTAGCTTCTGTTTTTGTAGTCTTAGTTTCTTTTTATTTTGGGGAATTTGGTGGGTTAGGGGGTTTACTGTTAGGGGTTAATTTGTTTTTTTAGGTAAAAGAGCTGATCACTTTAGGGCAATGCCCTACAAAAAGCCCTTTTAAGGTCTATTGGTGGTTTAGTGTTAGATTAGGGGGTGTTTTTATTTGGGGGGGGGCTTTTTATTTTTATAGGGGTATTAGATTAGGTTTATTTTTTTATTTTTGATCATTTTGTTTGTTTGTTTTCTGTAATATTAGAATTTAATTTTAATTGAATCTTAGTTTTTTTTTTTTAATGTTAGGATATTTTATTTTAACATAGTATTTTTTTATTTGATGCAATTAGGGTTAAATTAGGGGGTGTTAGGTTAGGGCGCTTAGTGATTAGATTAGTTCTTTGTGTTGTGGGGGGATAACGCTTTAGGTGTTAATTAAGTTTATTGTGTAGTGCGGGTATTGCCGTTTCATTTTTTTGCTTTGTGGGCGATGGCGGATTAGGGGTTAATCGTTTACTTAGGTTTATTGCGTTGTGGGGGGATGCCAGATTAGGGGTTAATAGTTTACTTAGGTTTATTGCGTTGTGGGGGGATGCCAGATTAGGGGTTAATAGTTTAATTAGATATATTGCATTGTGGGGGATGGTGGTTTAGGGGTTAATCACTTATTATTAGTTGCGATGTGGGGGGATGGCGGATATAGGGGTTTCAATGTGTCAGATTCATTTTTGGGGGGTGGGTTAGACTTTTACTGGTGATGTAACATTTTTTTTTTTTTACTTTTGCACTGGAAGTTTATAAACTGCCATAAGTCACTGGCGACTACGGCAGTTTATGATCTGACGGCGCCCTATATCTGATTCACCCGATGTGCGAGGTGAACTTATGGGCGACGTGGGTTTCAGGAGTTGCGCTGCAACATGTGCCACATATGTAATCTCGCCCTTAGTGTCTGACAAGAAGTTAACAAATCATGTAAGCTGCTAAACATCTTTCTATAAACTTAAGAGGTTTCAATAAAAGAAAGAGTTTGAAAATAGACAAATTTGTAGAGTTAAAAAGTAATTTTATGATATAGATGTGAGAAGCTCTAGATGTATCTGACTATATATAAACTGCATGAGGTGAAAATATAAATCTACTGGGAGCAATATAGCGCTATCACAATTCTGCACTTTGTTCTCCTATGCGCCATGACTCAGCGGGCCTCTGGAGAAGCTCATCTGTGCGCCATGACTCAGCGGCCTCTGGAGAAGCTCATCTGTGCGCCATGACTCAGCGGGCCACTGGAGAAGCTCATCTGTGCGCCATGACTCAGGTGGCCTCTGGAGAAGCTCATCTGTGCGCCCAAATTTATAAAAAAAAAAGTATTATTTTTTTGGGCTTTTCTAAAGGCGAACTCAGGTGAAGTAATGATACAATTCTCCAGTAGAATTAGTATGTGCTCATAATTTATCATTTGAAATAAGCTAAATTGCTAGTTATTGCTTACAGAAATACCCATAAAAACAAAAGATGTTAGTTTCTGTGACAGACCCTTCTGTCAGGACTAAAGGAGTTAACTGTGCTCAGCTTTAAGAAGCTAATTTCTAACGACAAGGTTACTAGCCTCAGCTATTGTGTACTGTCATTAAAGTTAGTGATAAACATTCCATTGTTTAATCACATCTAGAGAGCAGACGCCTAGGTGATAAGAAAAGTCAAGTGTGTGTCTTGTGTTTAAGTTGTTATCAGCTTGAGCAAGGTATTCTATTGTATCATGTCAAAGGGCGTGTTCCCTCCATCTAATGTACAACATTCTTTCAACCCCCCACCTGGGGTCAGACCTGCATAAATACTGGGCATATGGCCCTTAATAAAGTACATTCTGTTTTAAACCTGAAAACTGGCTGGGTTGTGAATTGCTGATTCCCTATTCAGGACATTGTTCATCTGGTATTAACCCTTGGTATCCTGTTGGTACCGTAACAATTGGTGGCAAGCGACGGAATGAACCTTATCGCCCAGAAGAGCAACTACACAAGCCAGTAACCTCAGGGAGAGGGGGATTATTACAATACTGACTAAGATGAAAGAAACCAATGGGCCCAGCATATCAAACAGAACCCCTAAAGAAGCAAGCTTTGATCGGGCGGTTAAAATAAGACTGGCACATTATGGCCCCAACCCATCTGCGGAAATTATCGACCGGGTCATAGCAGCTGTGGAGGCCAACCTACTTCGCCAAAGCAGCGCTGCAGCAGCCCAAGTGGAAAAGAGAAAAGTAAATTTTGCAGCTTTTAAAAACTTCCTGGAAACAGAAGGAGAGATTGATGGGTACCTTGCGGATTTTGAGAGGCAATGTGCACTACACAAGGTACCCGCAGAGGACTGGGTCACGATATTATCTGGAAAATTATCCGGCCGGGCCAGTGAGGCTTTTCGGGCCATTCCAGATGAGGAAGTCAGGGATTATAATACTGTAAAAGAGGCTCTGCTCTCCAGGTATGCGGTTACACCGGAGGCATACCGGAGGCGGTTCAGAGACACTGTTAAATTAGCTGGTGATTCCTACGTTGAGTGGGCATATAAGGTGCACCGCACAGCAGCTCACTGGATGGCGGGGTGCCAAGCCGTATCTGGGGAAGAGGTGCTGCAGCTATTCCTGTTGGAACATTGCTTTGACAAGTTATCAGCAGGAGTTAGAGAGTGGGTTCGGGACTGTAAACCCTCCACCCTGCATGAAGCTGCTCGCCTGGCAGATGAGTATACGGATGCCCGCAAACTGGACACTGCTACCACTAAGCCCCCTGCTAGAGTGGAGTACAGACCCCCCGTCACCCCAGCAGCTGCCAGTTACCAAACCCCGGCGCACCTCTATACCACACGGCCTCCGGCCACGAACTACCCTCAGAGAGCCCGGTTCAATTCGCGGGGCTACTCACAACCTATTCGGTGCTTTGGATGTAAGCAACTAGGGCACAAAAGACGAGAGTGTCCCCTAAACGCAGCGAACCAAGCACAGTCCTGGAGAAGACCCGCCAGCGGAATCCCACGTAATCCTCAGCCTGCGGCCTGCTACGTAGAGGCGCAAGAATGCTGGGGCAGCCTACATGAAGCAGACCCCGTGCAAGCTGCCCACCGGAATAACCGGCAACTGGTTAAAGTGAAAGGGAAGGAGGTCAGTGGTCTACGGGATGCTGGTGCTACCATGACCTTGCTTCGAAAGAACTTGGTGTCTGAGAAACAGCACACTGGAGACACTGTGGCTGTGAGGGTAGCAGGGGGCACTGTGTTCCGCCTACCTGTTGCCAGGGTACATTTGGATTGGGGAGTGGGCGCTAGACCTGTGAATGTGGGGGTCAAGAAGGACTTACCTGCTGATGTTCTCCTTGGAAATAACTTGGCCCCCCTTGTTTCTGCCTATGCTCCCATGGGTCCCGCTGATGTTAACCCTGTGACAACCCGTGCCCAGATTCGTGCAGCAGAGACTGACCCACCTGCTGCTAAGCCCCAGGACGCTGAGCTCAGTAAATCTCTATCCGCTATTGATACGTGGAAGTCCCGTTACAATGTGCTGATGAAGGAGAAGAGTCACGTAGAGGATAAAATGGTCACGTTAAATAATCACGTAACAGTGCTAGCGGGAGAGAAGAGGAGTGCAGAGGAAAAAGCACGTTTAGAACGTGAATCTCTGCTAGACAAGCTGCACCGACAGACTGCAGAAAACACCAGCTTGAGAGTGGAACATGAAACATTAAAGACAAACTTAGTGACACTGGAGGAAAAGCTGACGCTGGCTCATAGTGAGGTGCAGCAACTCAAGGGCACCCTATGTCAGTATGAAGGGATTGTGGATACCTATAAAGAGCAGGTACAAAAAACTCGTAAAGAAGCTGATGAGATTTTGAAGGACTGTTTAGCCCTAGTCTGGGCACTGAAGAAGTTGAACCCTTATTTTTACGGGCAGGAATTCTCTCTCATAACGGGAATACAGATGGATTGTCCCGGCAAACTGACATGCCTACCAAATCCTAGTCCGGTCATCCCCAGGTTGACCCGCCAAAGGGTCAAGCCGGGTCTGCCGGAGTGTTCCACAAGGGGGGAGCTATGTGACAGACCCTTTTGTCAGGACTGAAGGAGTTAACTGTGTTCAGCTTTAAGAAGCTAATTTCTAACGACAAGGTTACTAGCCTCAGCTATTGTGTACTGTCATTAAAGTTAGTGATAAACATTCCATTGTTTAATCACATCTAGAGAGCAGACGCCTAGGTGATAAGAAAAGTCAAGTGTGTGTCATGTGTTTAAGCTGTTATCAGCTTGAGCAAGGTATTCTATTGTATCATGTCAAAGGGCGTTTTCCCTCTATCTAATGTACAACATTCTTTCAACCCCCCACCTGGGGTCAGACCTGCATAAATACTGGGCATATGGCCCTTAATAAAGTACATTCTGTTTTAAACCTGAAAACTGGCTGGGTTGTGATTTGCTGATTCCCTATTCAGGACATTGTTCATCTGGTATTAACCCTTGGTATCCTGTTGGTACCGTAACAGTTTCTTTATTTGCGTCTTATTTTTGCGCTCTTTTACAGAACATATTTTTATGGCTACTTTTACTAAGGAAAAAGGAAGAATTGTCCAGTTCATGCTTCCAGAGAATTCTATTATTGTTTAAAGAGTGCTACAGTATTAAGAGGAGCTTACATGTAAGACAGGTTATTTTAGCATTTTTATTGTAATATCTATAATAAAACAAAGCACATTAGTGAACTGTTATATTACCCCCCCCCCAAAAAAAAAGAACCTTCCTTCTTCTCTGGCCTTTCCAGGCTCTTTGCAACCGGAATTCTTGCTAACAACAAGAATTCCATGATGTGCACACAACATAAACTCAAGAAATGATTTATAATCCTGTTCACTACAGTACTTATGGAGAACATCAGTGCACACATTTGTAGTTCTCTATAGGTGCAAAAATAAAATATGCATGATTAACTAGTCGATCTGATAATGTACACTATAGAAAATACGACTTAAGACAATCAAATTTAACCATTTTTTGGCACTCCAGTGCACCTAGACAAATGCAGACGGAGTATTAAATATCATGAGGGGGATTTTTAATATGATCTCAGCTATGTTTGAGCAAAAATTTAGAACAAATGGACATAAATTAATGAATATTCATATGATTTATATTTTAAAACAATGAAAAACAACAAATTATTAGGGTTATGGAAATGGCACAATATTCTGCCCCACCAATTTAAACTTTCTCAGCTGCCACTAGGAGCGATTTAAGGAAGATCAGCATGGCAGAGGCATTCATTATGAATTGTAAAGGAGATAGGTGGTAGCTAGGGAGACCAGGAAGGATGGTGTTGCAATAGTCAAGGCAGAAATTATGAAAGAGTGGATTACAATCTTTGTTGTCTTGTGTGAGGTAGCAGTGAGTTTTGGAGATGTTTTTAATGTGGAAGCGGCGGGACTTGTCCAAAGACTGGATGTGAGGAGTAAAAGAAAGGTTTGAGTCAAGTGTGACCCCAAGACATTGGGGAAGAGGGGTTGTGGTAATAATGTTATTGTCAACAGTTATAGAAAGTTGGGGTATAGAGATTTTAAAAGAAGGGGGGAGGGAATAAAGAGCCCAGTTTTGGATAGATTTATCTTAAGGTAGATAATGGACATCTAGGAAGAACTATTGGAAAGACAGTTAATGACACGAGTTAGGAAGGAACAGGATAGGTCTGGTGCAGAGAGGTAAATTTGGGTATCGTCAGCAAACAAATTATATTGAAACCCTTGGGACATTATTAAGGATGATGTAGAAATTGAAAATAGAAGGGACCAAGGACAGATATTTGTGGTACCCCAACAATAAGTGGTAAAGAGGATGTGCCAAAGACGGCTAAACTAAAGGTCCGGTTAGACAGGTAGGAGGAGAACCAAGAGAGGAATGTGTCTCAGATGAAGATGGATTGGAGGGTTTGGAGCAATAGAGGATTGTCAACAGTGTCAAAGGCTGTTGCAAGATCAAGAAGGATTCACATAGAGAAGAGGCCTTTCAATTTTGCTGTAATTAGGTCATTAGTAACTGTAATGATTGCTCTTTCTGTGGAGAGTTTGGGGCAACATCCAGAATGAAATGAATCAAGAAGGGAGTTTAATGTGAGGAAATATGATAAACGTGTATTTACAAGCCTTTCCAGAAGTTTTAGGCAAGGGGGAGTAGGAAAAAAAGGGTGGTAGTTGTATTGGGAGGTTGGCTCTAGTGAAGGCTTTTTGAGGATAGGTTTAATTACTGCATGTAAATGATTATGGAAATATACCAGTGTTGAGGGATATATTAAAAATATGAGTGAGGACTGGAGTAAGAGTAGGAGAGAGGGAGGGCAGTAGTTGTGAGGGGATGGGATCAAGGGGACAGGTAGTGAGGTGAGAGGGACATATATAGGTATAAACTTCTTCAGTAACAAGGGCAAAAGAGCTGAATTTGTGGGTTTTGGACATTTGCAAATAGTTGAGGGGGTTGGAGACTGGTAGTATCTTGAGAGATGATTTAGTTTCTGATGGATTACATTTTGTTGTTGAAGTGGTTGGCAAAATCTTGCGGTTAGAGAGAAGTTTAAATAGGAGGCGGGGGTGAGAGGAAAATGGTATTAAAAGTGGTGAACATATGTTTTAGGTTTGAAGAAAGAGTAGAGATTGGAATAAAGAAGTAATCTTTCTTAGAGAGGTTAAGGGCAGAATAATAGAAGATCAAGATGAACTTGTAGTGAATAAAGTTAGCTGAACACTGAGATTTTCTCCAGTGTTGTTCAGTATCGACTTAGGTATCATGTCAGAGGAGTATGCCAGGGTTGAGGATAAGTTTGTGATTTGTGAGCTAAGGTAGGAGGGGCCAATTTGTCAAGGACCGATGTAAGAGTGGGATTGTAGTGAAAGATAATTTAGTCAGGGCAAGAAAAGGAGGAAATGGAAGAGAGCAGAGGTTTGAGAGAGTTTGTTGGTGATCTAGTGACTTAATGCTTCTATGAAGTTTGGTGTGAGGGTTATATGGAGGAAGATTTTCAGGAAGCTATGAAGAAGAGTACAATGGCACCACAGCAGCAGAGTTATAGAAAGTGCTGTGATGATTCAAGTGAGGAAATGATGGTCAGAAAGAGGAAAATGGGAGATTGTGAAGTTTGATAGCGTGCATCAATAGCTGAAAAACAGAACAAAGGAGCCAACATCTTTGAGAGGGGGAGAGTCAGACCATTGTGACAGAACATAAGAGTGAGCTGAAGATGTTTTATTGCAGCAGGGGCAGTGGGGTTAACAACAGGGTGGTTAAAGTCCCCAAGAATGAGGGCAGGGATATAACCGCAATACCTAGAGAGAGAGGAGAGAATAAGTGAATCATGTGGGTAACAAAGGAAGAGATGGGTTGTATTTGTTGAAAAGGTGCAATGAGAGGAAAGTAAAATACCTACACCACCTCCTTGCCTCTTTCTAGGCTTAAGGGTGTGGCGGAAGTGTAGATCCCTATGTACCAATACATCAGAGGCTGTGTCTGAAGGAGAGAGAGACTGTGTGAGCCAGAAGGTTGAGGGAGTGGGTATTGAAGAGGTCTTGGACAGAAGTAAGCTTGTTGCAAACAAAGCAAGAGTTCCAGAGAGCACAAGAGAAGGGGTTGGTTTTAGATATTAAAGCGACTTGAGTAAGGTTTCCAGAGTTCTGATTTTAAGGTTTATGGAAAGACATAGGGCTAGATTACTAGTGGAGCAGTAATTAAAGGGGCAGTCTAGTCAAAATTAAACTTTCATGATTCAGATAGGGCATGCAATTTTAAACAACTTTCCAATTTACTTCTATTATCTAATTTGCTCAATTCTTTAGATATCTTTTGTTGAAGAAATAGCAATGCACATGTGTGAGCCAATCACACAAGGCCTCTAGGTGCAGCAACCAATCAGCAGCTACTGAGCATATCTAGATATGCTTTTCAGCAAGTGATATCAAGAGAATGAAGCAAATTAGATAATAGAAGTAAATGAGAAAATTGTTTAAAATGACATGCTCTTTCTAAATCACGAAAGAAAAAAATTGGCTTTCATGTCCCTTTAACACTGAAACTTGAGTCTTAACTTAGCTAGAAGTTAACTTTCTGCGCGCACCATGTAGCACAGATATTACAAGTTGAAAGAAAATCTTTGCATGCAAGCTTAACATGACGTGCTCAAAAAGTAAGACTTTCGATAGTGTGATCAGGATAAACTTGTCACGCCGCGCCACTCTAGCCATTGCTAGGGGTGCAGCGTCTCCTTCCTGCTCGTTGCCAGGGTGTCAGGGTTTCTTCCCTGCTTTGTTTGCCATGTGCTGCTGGCAGCCATTTTACTCACCTCTCTTGCTGACTCTGGTGCATACTGTGTGATGCTGCTCATTTCCTGCACTTCCTTTTATGGCCTTGTTCCTGATTCCTGCTCGTCTGACTGCTCACTTTGGCTTCTGACTCGGCTCGCCTGACTACCAGCTCTAGTTTTCACTCCTGGCTTGTTATTTGATTTGTGGACTTTTTATTATTTTTTGTTATTAATAAAGGTGTGATAATTTTTGCACTTCTCGTCTCAGTCTGATTCCTGGCATCCTGACATTATTCAATGGCCATGAATCCTGATGGTGCTAATAATCCACCTTTACCTGCCATAATTTCCAGGATGGATGAACAGGATCACCGCTTGGATCAATTTGCACTAGCCCTGCAAACCCTGCTGACTCGCACTGCACATTTGGACCAAAGTGTCCCGCAAGTTATGGCTGCTCCTGTTTCCACTGCTGCACCTATGCCTACCAGGAGCATGTCCGGTTCTGCACCTCTACCTCAGCGATATGGAGGCGATCCTAATCAGTGCAGATGGTTTTTGAACCAGGTGGGCATTTACTTTGAGATGTTACCTCAGGCGTTTCCCTCTGACAGAGCAAAGGTGGGATTTCTCATCTCGTTACTCTCTGACACAGCTCTTGCCTGGGCTAATCCCTTGTGGGATTAATCATTGGCACTAGGGTCAGCATCATTCAAAATACATCATATTGACAAACCTAGATTAGTTATGTTTTCAATATTGAATATTAATGAGGATAGTATATGTCAGCCAGGTTGTAGTTACACGGATATCCAAGTATATCTAAGATCAGTGTAGACTATCAATACTTACTTCATGTATGTTTAATTCACATAGGCTTGGCACTTTACTAATGGAATAAGGTAAATATTGCTGCCCCAACTCATATATATAAACATATTGTGTTCTTAATGTCTTCATATGATAACAAGTTTGATAAACTCATTCATATATAAATATATCTTAATTTATAATACTAGTTGTGTGGTGAACATAACTTTGGTTGATTAGGAATATATGGAAAGGTTTGTTGTAATGAATGATTTTTAAGTTTAAGTTAGAGCAGCTAGCTCACACTTCTTAATATGTCAATCTACAGTGCAACCTTTCCGCATTTATATATATGTTCACAGACAATACTAGTTGGATGACAAGTACATCCTAGACCAATCTAGTATATGGTAAGGTTTGTGCAGATTTATAATGGAACATGAGGTACATTTATATTAGAGCAGCTAGCGCATATTCACTAGGACATTTACACGTAGTGCAGGTACTGCATAGAAACAAATTGGAAATGCCATGATGTTATCTCAGAGAATGAAATAAAGCTATTTTAAAGCAGGGATAGACTAGAGCTAATTTCTCTTCATGAATATTAAGTCGACCTCCAATTTAGGCGTGTTTGGTGTATCCGAATTACAGGTGTAAGGGTAAAGTCACAAGTATTGTTTTAACTAATGAGCACTGCTAAATTTTAGCATTTAAAGGGTGTGGATGCAGGTACCCATTAGCTATGAATACGGCTACAGCTTAAACGCGTCAGCCAAAGGGTACATGGTTACCCACATCTGAAGGAAACGTCTGCCTGGTTAAATGTTGTAACCGGGCTTATCCATGTTTTAAAGAATAAAGAAGTTTTTGCACTTTTTTCGTAAATCCGGTGCTCTCTCTTTTGTATTTTGTATTTTTTGTAATCCCTTGTGGGAGACTAATAAACCTGTGATTTCAAATTACCCTGAATTTGTGGCCTCCTTTTGAAGGGTATTTGATGTTTTGGCTCGCTCCTCCTCTGCTGCTAAACGACTCATGTCCATTCAGCAAGGTACAAGATCTGTTGCTCAGTATGCCATTGAGTTCCATACGCTTGCTACAGAGGTAGGTTGGAACAATGAAGCCCTTGTTGCTGCCTTCTCTAATGGGCTCTCTGACTCGATTAAAGACAAAGTTGCTGCAAGAGATTTACCAGAGGATCTCGAGGCATTGGTGTTTTTTTGTATCCTAATTGACATCAAACTCAGAGAGAGGCCCTCTTTCAAGGAGCGCTTGCGGAAACCTCCTTTTCCGCTGTCTCCTATGTGTTTGTTCCCACCCATGCCTCCCTCTCCTCCCATGCCTCCTGGTCCCGAGTCAAAAGGTAATGCTGAGACGATTCAGTTGGGATTCAGACGTCTCTCCGCGGTGGAGAGGGCTTTTAGGAGGAGGGAGGGGCTCTGTCTCTACTGTGGGTTACAGTGCCACCTTTTGAAGTCTTGTCCTACATGGCTGGGAAACACTCACACCTAAGGTGCTGTTGGGGGCAGACCTTGGGTGGTTTATCCTCGTACCCGGAACCTCTAAAGGAGAAACCTTTGGTCATGGGTGGACTCCTCCATAGTCACCCAGGCTCTTGTTGACTCCGGTGCTACAGGCTATTTCATTGACAGTGCTTTTGTATCAAAGCACTCCATTCCTGTTTTGCCTCAGTCCGTTCCGCTTGCTATTGAGGCCATTGATGGCATGCCCTTTCAGCCCGCACTCGTTACTCTCGAAACTGCTCCGTTATCCATGGCTGTTGGGGCTCTCCATTTTGAAACCCTCCAGTTCCAGGTGATAAAAAGCACAATCCCAGTCTCAACTTGCTCAGGTCCGAAATTTTGTTGTGGTCTCCGCAATGTATTTCTACTTGTTTTTGGAAACAAGTTAAAGTCTTGTGCACTTCTTCGGTATCTCAATTGCCAGAGGAGTACAGAGAGTTCCTAGACATTTTTGACAAAGTGCGTGTCGGTACATTGCCTCCTCACCGGTCTTGCGATTGTACCATAGACCTGCAACCCGTAACCATTCCTCCTCAGGGCCGGGTTTACCCTCTGTCTGTTGAGGAGAATTGTACTATGGAGGAGTATGTTGCCGATGCTTTGTCGTGAAGGATCATCCGCAAATCCTGCTCTCCTGCAGGGGCTGGCTTCTTCATTGTGAAGAAAAAGTGTCGCGAGTTAAGACCATGCATAGATTATAGGGGTCTTAATTGTCTTACCATTAAGAATGCTTACCCTGTTCTGCTCATTATGGAACTCTTTGACCGCCTCAAGCTACGCCTCAAGCTACGGTCTTTACTAAACTTGATTTGAGAGGAGCGTACAATCTCGTTAGGATTAAGGAGGGCCATGAATGGAAAACAGCATTTAACACCAGGAGCGGGCATTATGAGTATCTTGTAATGCCCTTTGGTCTATGTAATGCTCCTGCTTTTTTCCAGGAATTTATTAATGATGTCCTATGAGATATGTTGGAACAGTGTGTTGTGGTGTACTTAGATGATATCCTCATACACTCACCCACACTTGAGGCTCATCGTTCTGATTTTACACGGGTTCTTCAGAGACTACGTGATAACGGCCTGTTTTGTAAACTCAAGAAATGTGAGTTCCATCAGACTCAAGTAACCTTCCTAGGTTATGTTATATCCGTTGCAGGGTTCTCCATGGATCCTCACAAGTTATCTGCAGTTCTGCAGTGGCCTCACCCAGTTGGTCTTTGGTCTATTCAACGTTTTTTGGGGTTCGCCAATTACTTTAGAAAGTTTATTAAAAACTTTTCTTCCTTGGTCAAACCTATCACAGACATGACCCGTAAAGAGAATAATCCACTTCATTGGTCACCTACTGCCATTAAGGCCTTTAATAGTCTTAAGACTGCTTTTGCTGCTGTTAGGTTCTGTGAGACCTCAGAGTCAGTGTCTAATATGATGTTTGCATGCAGCCTATTCCCGCTCAGTCTCACACCAAACCTATGACTCTAGGTGTAGTCAGAGTCAAGTTATTTGCTCTTAGAATGAGGAGACTGAAAGCAGTCAGAAATGGAAGTAGAAAATGTGAGAAGAATGCTTCAAGAGGTACTATAAGGTATATAGTGAGAATCAGGTACAAAGAATAGTGAGTAGCTTGTATGTGTGCTCTGTGATCACTGAAGCTGTGCTGCAAAGGATTGTATACAATCTGAGGTGTTTTTAATCCCTAGGCAAGTCCGGTATCTGTAAATCTCAGAGACAGCTTTTTAGATAACTTATAACTCCTATATAGTTTGCCCCTTAGAGTTATTTTTAAGAAAAGGAAGTCCCGGATCAGATCCTTATATATATATATACACACACAAGCTATTAAGTAAGTGATACACACGTTTTAACTTTGCCCCTTTATATTGTAGAGTGATACGTTGGTTCAGAGGCTCAGGTTTCTCTTTGAGTGAGGCCTGTCAGTGTTACCTTATATGAGCGTTCCTTCACTATGTTGCGATGTCTGCTGAACAGAGCCGGTCACATGGGCTGCAATGTCAGGAGTGTCAGTGCGGCAGTTCTGGAGGCTGAGTATTGAAAACAATATGAGCTGTGTCCCCAGCGTCTGTGTTGCTCACGAGCAGATCAGGAAATCAGCTGTGAGTGAAGCAGAGTTAACAGGAAGGGTGACGTAGTAACCTCCAGCTGTGTTTGTGATACAAAGTTGCGCTCTGTGGAAAATACCAGTATATGTTGCAATTCAGTATTCAATATAAATGTAGACAATCCAGAGAAAGTAATAGAGTAGAGTAGAGAATCTGTAGTTTGAATCTCCTGCTATTGTTAGGCTAAGTTGCAGCGTAAATTCACCTATAAACTCCGAATACTTAGCACTGAAACAGGAACAGGAGGAGCCTTAAATAGACTTTCAGGAAACAACTAGAAAAGCACAATTGCTCAAAGCAATTGAAAAGAATGTACTTACATAGCACTCAACAGCATATTTAGAGCTAAGTACCGTAGGTGAAAAAAGCCCATAGAAGGCTGATTTAAAACTTAACTTTTATTAACTTCTAATAAAATTCAAAACATGGTTAAAAATATCAGCAGATGTGACCCGGGACGAAAGGGAATTTTAGGGAGTGAAAACGTGGACCTCCCTAATCCCAATGAGTTTAATATTGGACCCCTATATGGTCTCCTAAAGTACTACCCTGTGCCTCAGGATAAAGTGGATGAAGGTGAAAGTCAATTGTATTATGAGAGTGCCCCCGCTATCACTCTCTGTCTGAGTCAGGGGATCTCCACTTTACAATAACATCTTCTAAATTAAATTAAGAGGCACAGTTGTCTGAAGGAGATGTGAGCTAGCCACAAATATGATGCTATAGGATTGGCTAATAAATACCCTGATAGGTAGAGTACTCCTATTATTAGTTATTCTGTGATTGCTGATAAAATTCAGCCTCTCTTGTCTTCTATTTTGACTTGTATACTCAATTGGAGGAGGTACTAGGAATACCTATATCTTGGCTACCTATTTGTCTCCGTTTGTTCAATTAGTGTGGCACCTGTGTAGCTGTTTGCCACTGGGAGGTGGATATGATTAAAGTGGTTAGGTCCGTGAGACGGTATAAAATATAGGCTGGACAAAGTTTCCCTAGCGGATGGGAGATAGTCCAAATGGTCTCCTCTATAAGTGTTACAGTTAGTAGAAACGTAATTCCCAGCAGGGTTGTACTGGCTATATCCCCACAATTCTATTATTTAAATGTTACCTATATTGGTATAGTAGTGTAGAGGAGTGCTTGGTGTAACATACTTGGTATAGTGGAACTGGGTGGGACCCTGGCACTTTGACCATATACCGACCCAGGTTGGTTTATTGTTCTCAGGCAGCGGTGTTGTTGTCAGAAGAACAGATTATTATTGGAAACTGCTATTGTAATGTAACCAGTATTGCCCTAGTTTTGGTCCGGTAAATTATATAGCTTAGCAAAAATAAATAAAGGCGTGACCCGGATTGCTACTAGTATCTGTTTTCACAGTTATATATATTTTAGACAGATATCTTGCACTCTAAGATCATGCCGAGATTTAAACCTTTATTTACAGTTGAAGTGACTGTTTTATCAGTATTGTCATTCATACCGCAGCATAGCCAGGGAGAGAATTAATTTTAGATCTTTAATATTTGCTAGTTCTAGCTCACTCCCCAAGTTGCTGCTGTTATCGGTTATGCACTATTTATGGCTGCTAGTGCAAATATCTCGTATGTCTAAGAGGGAGATATTCACCCCTTCTCCCCAGATACAATTTACTGTGAAGCAGTATCCATATGTAAACAAATGCAACCCGGTTCCTGTTGGTATACAGGTAGCGGATACAGGTCTAAGCTGAAAGTTAGAAGTTAAAAATAAATTTCATCTCCGGCTACACACTGGTTTTTACTACCGTTTAACAATTGGAGGTTGTGGGTTAGTAGGGTAAGATAAACTACAGGGTATTGGTTCTAGCGCAAAAATATTTTAGATCAGGCACTCTCACACACATACAGGTTTTAAATTAAATTCTAATAAACCATTCGATCACCAAGTCACACTGCTGTAAAGTTTTAAAAGGGAGAAAAGGTCTCCTGTGGCCCTGACATGTTTCGCCTAAACGGCTTTGTCAAAGGTGGGGCGCCCGCCATTCAAGGGGCTTTTTATTGGCCGGTCTCTGAGGGGCTTGTCCCTTATCTGCTGATCTGATTGGTTCCTCCCTGCTTGCGCTCGATAGGTTGCTACGGAGGTGTGTACTGGTGTCACGTACTAGTTTCAACCCTCGTACTCGCATAGCGTTATCGTAATACTATTTGCAGGGCTGGATAAATGTGTATTTGCATCTCTATATCTTCGTGAATAAAACTAAGATATACTAATCAGTTTGTTGTTGCCGAGGGGGTTTCAAATCATTCGTTCCAAGTTATAACATAGACGGATGGGCTTCTTATATAATTATGTATATGTGTGATTTTGAATTAACAATGAAAATGCCAGAAGGGAGAAAATTAAAATCCAGGGTTAATTTTCAGTACATGATCTACAAATAAACATAGTTGCAAATATAGTCGTTGTAACGTACATATGGTTACAGATACCAATCGGTTCCAGACTCTATATTCTTAAAAATCTTAGCCAGCGTTTTTGATGTTTTCATTAGAAGGGTTAGGCTGTTCACTTCCTAGATTCGTTGGTCCTGTTATAGTAAGGTGATCTGCAATACTGCAAACCGCACTGCGTGACAAATGTGTTCAACTTTAATTCTTATTAATTTAAACATTACTGTGCCTAGACAGTGAAATTACATAGGATCCTAAATTAAAAGCTCAACTGAGCTTCAAAGGAGATACAGTGGTGTAAAGTATATTATGAATAAATGTGGTGTCAGGTTAATGTGGGTGACAGAGTGGGTGTCCTGTCAGTAAACATTATTATGCTAGTGCCGGTGACCATAGTGAAACTGGGTGTGAGAACTAGAAAGGTGAAATGTGAGAAAAGAAAGGGGGTGGGGGGAAGGGAGAAAACCGTGTCAAAAAATAATGAAAACAGTGAAGAAGGGGGTGCAAAAAATGTATATTAAATTAAATTCATTAGGGCGTGTCGCTTATTTTTGAAAGGAAATGACAAGGAGATTAGCTACATAATAATAGCCTAGAACTCTAGGTTCCTTCATTCTAGACTATTTTAGGTTGGCTTAGGTGGAAGTATGTCTTAGTTTGTGCCATAGCTTTAATAATGCTATTAATCTTAACCTATTATACACTATGTTTACTTTAGTGCTAAATAAAATAGTTCCTGTTGTGTATTAAGAAGATTTGCTCTCAATTTCCCCTTTTAGAGTCATGGATTGTAAACTCCCAGATTTATACCTTCATTAATGTTAGTGTATATTAATTTATTAGTTATCTTATCTATTATCTCAATTGAAACTCAAAGATATTAGATTTTTATAGAAAACAGAAATAGTTGTTCTGTTCATTTAGCCCTTTGGGGTGTACACTGTCAAGTAGATATATCCATCTACATTCAGCTCTGAGTAGGGCCTGTTCCAGATTACCCCCTCTAATGCCCAAGGATATCTTTTCTATTCCTTGGCATTTGAGTTCTCTTGGATTGGAATGATGTCGTTTTAAGAAATGAGATGCAACTGAAGATGAAGGGGCCTAGTTATCAAGCCGTCAACCTCAAATACGCTGCGTATTCCGCAGCGTATTTGTGGCGAGGCTGATACGCCTTAGTTATCAAAGGCTCGAGACCGGCAAAAGTAGAATTTTGTGACGTAAGCTTCGATCCGCCGGACTCAGTCCGACACAGATCGATTCTTACGTCACTCCAGATGTTCCGCACACAAGTGCGGCACATTCTCACTACTTTTGCTAGCTATCAAAAAACTAGCAGGTACGCTCGGCACTTTTACGGCCCAGCGTACCTGGTTTTCAAAGCGCCAGCCTGGAGGCGGCGGATCCCATAGGAATCAATGGGAGTCTGACCATAGCGAAAGTACAAGTTCGCTGCTGACAGACATCCCATTGATTTCTATGGGAGCTGTCTACACCTAACACCCTAACATGTACCCCGAGTCTAAACACCACTAATCTGACCCCCCCTACACCGCCGCAACGAAATAAAGTTATTACCCCCTAAACCGCCGCTCCCGGAGCCCACCGCAAGCTACTCTATACATATTAACCCCTAAACCGCCGCTCCCGGAGCCCACCGCAACTATAATAAATGTATTAACCCCTAAACCGCCGCTCCCTGAACCCGCCGCAACCTATATTAAATGTATTAACCCCTATCCTGCCCCCCCTACACCGTCGCCACCTATAATACATTTATTAACCCCTAATCTGCCCCCCCTACACCGTCGCAACCTATAATAAATTTATTAACCCCTATCCTGCCCCCCACTACGCCGCCGCCACTGTAATAAAATTATTAACCCCTAAACCTAACCCTAACCCTAACGCCCCCTAACTTAAATATTAATTAAATAAATCTAAATAAATTAACTCTTATTAACTAAATGAATCCTATTTAAAACTAAATACTTACCTTTAAAATAAACCCTAATATAGCTACAATATAAATAAGAATTATATTCTAGCTATCTTAGGATTTATTTTTATTTTACAGGTACCTTTCAATTTATTTTAACCATGTACAATAGCTATTAAATAGTTATTAACTATTTAATAGCTTACCTAGCTAAAATAAAGAGAAATGTACCTGTGAAATAAATCCTAACCTAAGTTACAATTACACCTAACACTACACTATACTTTAATAAATTATTCCTATTTAAAAATAAATACTTACCTGTAAAATAAACCCTAAGATAGCTACAATGTAATTAATAATTATATTATAGCTATCTTAGGATTTATATTTATTTTACAGGTAACTTTGTATTTATTTTAGCTAGTTAGAATAGTTATTAAATAGTTATTAACTATTTAATAACTACCTAGCTAAAAGAAATACAAAATTACCTGTAAAATAAATCCTAACTTAAGTTACAATTAAACCTAATACTACACTATCATTAAATTAACTAAATAAACTACCTACAAATAACTACAATGAAATACAATTACATAAACTAACTAAAGTACAAAAAATAAAAAAAGCTAAGTTACAAAAAATAAAAAATTAAGTTACAAACATGTTAAAAATATTACAACAATTTTAAGCTACTTACACCTAATCTAAGCCCCCTAATAAAATAACAAACCCCCCCAAAATAAAAAAAATCCCTACCCTATTCTAAATTACATAAATTTCAAAGCTCTTTTACCTTACCAGCCCTTAAAAGGGCCATTTGTGGGGGCATGCCCCAAAAAGTTCAGCTCTTTTGCCTGTAAAAGAAAAATACAACCCCCCCCCAACATTAAAACCAACCACCCACATACCCCTAATCTAACCCAAACCCCCCTTACAAAAACCTAACACTAATCCCCTGAAGATCATCCTACCTTGAGTCGTCTTCACTCAGCCGAGCCACCGATGGAACTGAAGAGGACATCCGGAGCGGAAGAAGTTAATCCTCCAAGCGGCGCTGAAGAAATCTTCCATCCGATGAAGTCATCATCCAGGCGGTGCTGAAGAAGTCTTCGATCCGGCCGATGTCATCTTCAAAGAGGCGCTGAAGAGGTCTTCTATCCGGGCGAAGTCATCTTCCAAGCCGGGTCTTGAATCTTCCTTCCGCCGACGCGGAACCACCTTCTTCACCGACGGACTACGACGAATGACGGCTCCTTTAAGGGACGTCATCCAAGATGGCGTCCCCTCAATTCCGATTGGCTGATAGGATTCTATCAGCCAATCGGAATTAAGGTAGGAAAATCTGATTGGCTGATGGAATCAGCCAATCAGATTCAAGTTCAATCCGATTGGCTGATCCAATCAGCCAATCAGATTGAGCTCGCATTCTATTGGCTGATCGGAACAGCCAATAGAATGCGAGCTCAATCTGATTGGCTGATTCCATCAGCCAATCAGATTTTCCTACCTTAATTCCGATTGGCTGATAGAATCCTATCAGCCAATCGGAATTGAGGGGACGCCATCTTGGATGATGTCCCTTAAAGGAGCCGTCATTCGTCGTAGTCCGTCGGTGAAGAAGGTGGTTCCGCGTCGGCGGAAGGAAGATTCAAGACCCGGCTTGGAAGATGACTTTGCCCGGATAGAAGACCTCTTCAGCGCCTCTTTGAAGATGACATCGGCCGGATCGAAGACTTCTCCAGCGCCGCCTGGATGATGACTTCATCGGATGGAAGATTTCTTCAGCGCCGCTTGGAGGATTAACTTCTTCCGCTCCGGATGTCCTCTTCAGTTCCATCGGTGGCTCGGCTGAGTGAAGACGACTCAAGGTAGGATGATCTTCAGGGGATTAGTGTTAGGTTTTTGTAAGGGGGGTTTGGGTTAGATTAGGGGTATGTGGGTGGTGGGTTTTAATGTTGGGGGGGGTTGTATTTTTATTTTACAGGCAAAAGAGCTGAACTTTTTGGGGCATGCCCCCACAAATGGCCCTTTTAAGGGCTGGTAAGGTAAAAGAGCTTTGAAATTTATGTAATTTAGAATAGGGTAGGGATTTTTTTTATTTTGGGGGGGTTTGTTATTTTATTAGGGGGCTTAGATTAGGTGTAAGTAGCTTAAAATTGTTGTAATATTTTTAACATGTTTGTAACTTAATTTTTTATTTTTTGTAACTTAGCTTTTTTTATTTTTTGTACTTTAGTTAGTTTATGTAATTGTATTTCATTGTAGTTCTTTGTAGGTAGTTTATTTAGTTAATTTAATGATAGTGTAGTATTAGGTTTAATTGTAACTTAAGTTAGGATTTATTTTACAGGTAATTTTATATTTCTTTTAGCTAGGTAGTTATTAAATAGTTAATAACTATTTAATAACTATTCTAACTAGCTAAAATAAATACAAAGTTACCTGTAAAATAAATATAAATCCTAAGATAGCTAGAATATAATTATTAATTATATTGTAGCTATCTTAGGGTTTATTTTACAGGTAAGTATTTAGTTTAAATAGGAATAATTTATTAAAGTATAGTGTAGTGTTAGGTGTAATTGTAACTTAGGTTAGGATTTATTTCACAGGTACATTTCTCTTTATTTTAGCTAGGTAAGCTATTAAATAGTTAATAACTATTTAATAGTTATTGTACATGGTTAAAATAAATTGAAAGGTACCTGTAAAATAAAAATAAATCCTAAGATAGCTAGAATATAATTATTATTTATATTGTAGCTATATTAGGGTTTATTTTAAAGGTAAGTATTTAGTTTTAAATAGGATTCATTTAGTTAATAAGAGTTAATTTATTTAGATTTATTTAATTAATATTTAAGTTAGGGGGGCGTTATGGTTAGGGTTAGACTTAGGTTTAGGGGTTAATCATTTTATTACAGTGGCGGCGGCGTAGTGGGGGGCAGGATAGGGGTTAATAAATTTATTATAGGTTGCGGCGGGTTCATGGAGCGGCGGTTTAGGGGTTAAACTATTTATTTAGTTGCGGAGAGGTGCGGGATCAGCAGGATAGGGGTTAATAATTTTATAATAGAGGGCGACGGTATAGGGGGGGCAGGATAGGGGTTACTAGGTATAATGTAGGTGGCAGCGGTGTCCGGGAGCGGCGGTTTAGGGGTTAATACATTTATCAGAGTTGCGGCAGGGTCTAGGAGCGGCGGTTTAGGGGTTAGTAACTTTATTGAGTTGCGGGGGGCTCCGGGGGCGCCGGTATAGGGGGTAGAACAGTGCAGTTTAGTGTGAGTGCTTAGTGACAGGCTAGCAATAAAGCTGGGAAAAAGCCGAAGGGCAGCGAGATCGGATGAGTGATAACTGTCACAGTCCGCTGCTCATCGCCCCGCGGCTTTTTGACAGCTTTATTTGATAACTTAGGCGTATTTTTTCAGGTCCGCGGCGGCGAAGGTAGGCGAGCTTAGGCGGACGTATTGGGCCGGCGAAGCCAGAAAAGTAGACGGCTTGATAACTAGCCCCCAATGTTTTGCCATCCTCCTGGTCTTTGGCAGCATTCTTAATATTTCTTATATGCTCCTGAACTCGGACCCTCAGTTGTCGGCTGGTCATCCCAACATAGATTTTGGGACAGCTGCAAAATAAAGCGTATATTATACTTTCTGTGGTGCAGCTGATATAATTTTTCATTTTGTGAGTGTGACCAAACCGATCCTGTATTTCAGGAAAGCCTTAAAGGGGTAGGAGAAGGGACATGACAGAACACCCCCTCCAAGGAGCCGCTCCGTGGATCACGGCTTGGGCCTGTCAGGGTATCTACGGTGGAACTCTGACGCAAGACGGGGAGGTGAGAGGTTATCAGTGGGTTATCAAGAGTCTTCATCGCTTCCAAAACCTTTCCATCTAACCAGGTATTGGAGAGATCTACGGTGAAATCTTGAATCAATGATGGTTCGAACCTCATATACATCCGTAGTGGATATAGGAGGTATAGTAGGAGGTGAGGTTGAATCAGGTCTGAGGTGATGATAAGGTTTTAGCAAGGCAACATGGAAGGTTGGATGGATTTTGAATTCCTGAGGTAAGGTTAATGTGACAGCATTTTGGTTAAGAACCTTTTTAATGGTAAACTGCCCAATGAATAGAGGAGCCAGTTTCTTTGAGGGAACTGCTAACTTCAGGTATTTGGTGGACAGCCACACCTTGTCGCCCAGCTTATAACATGGGGCAGGTGACCTCTTGGTGTCGTAATACCTTTTCTGGGTAATCTGTGCATCCTGTAAGATGTTTTTGAGAGAAGTGAAGCCTTGAGCTAAAGTATTAACCAAATTGTTTACTATTGGAGATTCGGTCTCAGCTCTATTATTCAGGTGGTAAACAGGATGAAATCCATAGTTGATGAAGAAAGGGGTCATTTTGGTAGAAGCCTTAATGGTATTATTGAAGGAGAATTCGGCGGAGGGTAGAAGAGTGAGCCAATTGTTTTGTTGTGCAGAACAATAGCAACGTAGGTACTGTTCTAATGTTTGATTCGTTCTTTCACATAGGCCATTTGTTTGTGGATGGTAAGCAGTGGACATCTGTCTCTCAATCTTAAGGATTCGGCAGAGTTGTGTCCAGAAACGGGAGGTAAACTGGGACCCTCTATCCGTTATGATCGTCTCAGGAAGACCATGCAGACGGACTATCTGGTTAAGGAACAGGTGAGCAGTTTCCTTTGCGGTGGGCAAGCCTATTGCTGGTAGGAAATGCGCCATCTTGGAGAATCGGTCGATCACCACTAGTATTATGGTTGCTGGAGGGAGGTAGGTCCACGATGAAATCCATTGCAATTGACCTCCATGGCGTATCTGGTATGGGTAATGAAAGAAGGCAACCATAGGGATGACATCTGGTGTGTTTATTTTGTGAACAGATTCTACAAGTTCTGATGTATTGGGAGATGTTGTCAATCATGCTAGGCCACCAGAACTCTCTCTGGAGGAGGTTTTACATCTTATGTATTCCGGGGTGACCTGCAAGTACGGAGTCATGGGCAGTGTGAGGGATGTCTACCCTTAAGGAGACGGGGATGTATAACTGGTTTCCATGGTATAGGAGTCCACTGGAGGTTTTGCGGAGAGATAAGTGACTGGAGGTACTATCCGCGGACTGATGGGAGGCAATTTGACTTAGGTCAAAGGTAGTGAGTCCTATGAGCCTGTCGGCAGGGATTATGCTGTTGGAGCTGATACAAGAGTCAGGTTTTGGATCTCTACGTGAGAGAGCATCAGCCTTAGTGTTCCTGCTACCTGGTCTGTAGGTTATGACGAAATTAAACCTGCTAAAAAACAGACTCCATTGTACCTGACGGGAGCTCATGGTTTTGTTGGTTTTTAAGAATTGTAGGTTCCAATGGTCGGTATAGATTACAATCGAAGATGCAGAACCTTCAAGGAGATGCCTCCAGAATTCAAGGGAAGCTTTAATGGCAAGGAGCTCCTTTTCCCCAATGGAGTGGTTGAGTTCTGCCTGTGTTATGAGCCTGGAGTAGAATGAGACTGGGTGTAGCAGATGCTTTGAGGATCTCCTCTGAGAAAGGACAGCACCTATGGCGTGATCTGAGGCATCAACTTCCAGTACATAGGGAAGAGTCGGATCTGGGAACTGAAGTACTGGATCTGTGATAAACTTCTGTTTAAGCAAAAGGAAAGCTGTATTGGCTTCATTGTTCCATTTGAATTTTTGTTCCTTCTTGGTGAGGGTGGTTAAAGGCTTAATTATGTGTGAGAAGCCTTGGATGAACTTCCTGTAGAAGTTTGAGAAGCCAAGGAATCTCTTGATGTCCTTCTTGGAAGAGGGAGTGGGCCAGTTGGTAACAGCCTCGACCTTTTTGTTCTCCATCTTGATCCCTGAGGGGGATATCTGGTAGCCCAGGAAGGATATAGAAGTGGAATTAAAAATGCATTTTTCAACCTTCACATAGAGGGAGTTTGCCCATAGGCATGTTAGAATAGCCTTAACATGGTCTATGTGAATAGCAAGGTTTTCTGAGTAGATTAAGATGTCATCCAGGTAGATGACCAACAGATTGTCAGGTTGTCATCCTCTCTATGTATACAACATAACAAACTTGTCTCACTTTAGGACCCAGCAGCTTACTCTCAACAGCTTTATAAGGCTCACCTGCCTTATTCTCATTGCTTAGTATTGGAGACAGATAGTATCCTTACAGCCATCCTCTACCTGAAGAGCTATTTTACAAGCTCCCTCTTGATCCAGCTTATTTTGTGAACGCTGTTCACAAAGCCCCTACTCCTTCATCCTCACAACCTCCACGCCTCACTCTGAGCTGCAGCATTCTCCTTCTTGCAACGGCCGCAACTTACACTTAAGTTTATACCGGTAAGAACATCTGCTACATGTATACATTTCTTGTGGAAAGTGTTAAGCTGCCATATATGAACTTATAAGCGCTTGGATAAAAGTATATGCATATATTACAAGGACTGTTGTCAGAATCTCTGCAAACAATCTCTCTAAATTTAAAATCCATTTTGTGCACACTACAAAAAGCACTCTTGGCGCTTCATTATAGTTAAGCTGACAGCTTGTAATATTTCTTAGATATAAAGGGCTGTTATAACTTCTCTATTTCAGACTGCAGTTTTCAGTAATACTGATATTTGGTTTTGTATTTCACATTTGAACTGTTTGCTAGTTTTCCTGCCACACCTATTCAGTGTATCAATATACACATGTGGTGGCTATAGGAACTACTAACAAACGCCTTCAATATATTATATCCTGCTGTATGGTTTTATGGACTCAACTATGCTGCCAGAACTCTCTATGCTGCATCCATTAACCACTTCAGCAACATACACAAATTTATCTAGCTAAATCCCAGCAGTTGTGGTTCACTTGTCTAACATGGCCCAAACATTCTAAATTCTTTTAGAGATATTAAGGTTGAGCCTGACAGAATACTAAGCCAATTACAACATGGACCCAGCTGGGATCAACGCCCATATGCAGACATTAAACCAAAGGGTTGATATACTAACAGAAGGTTTAAATACACTCAAGGCTGAGAATGATACATTAAAAGCATATATTAGGGATGTTGTTGATAAAAGACTTTCCATAATAGAGCCTCAGGTCAGTCCCCCTGAGAAATTTCATGGTGATAGGTCTCTCTATAGAGATTTTAAAAATGCCTGTTTACTAATGTTTTCTCTCAGACCCCACACTTACCCTAACAATAGAGCTAGGGTTCTCACGGTTATATCTTACCTAAGGGGAGAGCCCCGCACGTGGGCTAATGCTTATTTTGAGAGCAATGATGATATATTGAATTCCTTAGAATTTTTTTTTACTGCGATGGGTCAACTCTATGAGGACCCATACAAACAAATCACTGCAGAAAATGCTATGAGAAGTCTTACACAAAAGAAAAGAGTAGTTCAAGACTACATTACTGACTTTAAAAAATGCGCAAAAGATACTTTATGGAACGATATTTCATTGAGAAATCAATTCAGACTAGGTCTCTCTGATGGAATAAAAGATGAACTTTCTAGATTAGAGTTACCACCTACACTTGAGGAATTAATGACCCTTACTATAACAATAGACAGACGTCTTAGGGAACGACAGCAGGAGAGGTCTTATCACGACACATACCCAATGAAACAGACAACACCTCACATAGTCAAACCTACATCTGAACCTATGGACATAGGTATGATAAAAGGTCCTCTGTCGCCTGAGGAAAAGATCAGGAGAAGAAGAAACAACCTCTGTTTGTATTGTGCATCTGATATCCACACTGTCAAAGAATGCCCAACTCTCCAGAGGCAAAACAAGGGTAAGACTATTATGCAACCATTCTACTGCAGTACTCTGATACAACCATCATCCTACCTAAATTTATCCCTTCTATTACAGTGGGACCATCACCGAGTCAACGCTTCCACGATAATTGACTCAGGAGCAACAGCCTCATATATAGATAAACAATTCACACATGTAAATAAAATACCTTTGGTGCACAAACGGACTCCTGTTTCTTTGAGAGGCATTGATGGCAATCCCATCACTTCTGGCCCAGTAGAATTTCAAACAATCCCCCTACTAGTAGTGACCGCAGAACATCACAGGGAGTATATTACATTCGATGTTATCTCCTCGCCTATTTCACCCATAGTTTTAGGCATTAGTTGGCTCACTACACATAATCCTCACATTAACTGGGCTAATCAATCCCTTACGTTTAATTCCAGTTTCTGCTTGTCTACCTGTTTTCCAGTCACTGTTTTACAAACCACTGAAGACTTCCAGGATGTCAACATTCCTGAAGTTTACCAGGATTATGCCGATGTGTTTAGTAAAACAGATTCTGAAAACCTGCCTCCCCACAGGAAATATGATTGCCCGATTGAAATCATACCAGGCTCTGAAATTCCATCCGGGCATATATTCCCTCTATCAGAGCCAGAGCTCAAACACTTGAAATCATACCTTGATGAAAATTTAAAAAAAGGATTTATACGTCCTTCCACATCTCTGGCCAGTGCCGGTATATTTTTCGTAAAAAATAAAGATGGGTCTCTTAGACCAATTGTCGATTACAGGCAGTTAAACAAAATAACAGTCAAAAACCGTTATCCCCTGCCCCTCATTCCAGAACTCATAGAAAGATTGGTGGGGGCTAAATTCTTCACAAAATTAGACTTAAGGGGTGCATACAATCTCATATGGATTAGGTCAGGCGATGAATGGTTGACGGCATTTAGGACCCGCTACAGCCTATTTGAGTATGTCGTTATGCCGTTTGGCCTTTGTAACGCCCCTGCAACCTTTCAGCACCTGATCAATGACCTATTCAGAGATGTCTTAGATGTCTATATAGTTATTTACTTAGATGACATCTTAATATACTCTAAAACTTATCAAGAACATGTCTTCCACGTAAGACAAGTCCTCTCTAGGCTCAGAGGTAACCATCTATATGCAAAAGCTGAAAAATGTTTGTTTAACTCACAGTCTATATCATTTTTGGGTTATGAAATAACTTCTTCTGGTATTCGTATGGAAAACAAAAAGATAGAAGCTATTCTAAACTGGCCTATTCCCAAAACTAAACGCCAGGTACAATGCTTCATGGGTTTTGCGAACTTCTACCGCAAGTTCATAAAAAACTTTTCAAAACTCGCAATACCTTTAACAGCCCTAACAAGAGCGAATACACCTTTTAAATGGACCCAGGAAGCTCAAACTGCTTTTGACTTCTTCAAACAAAGATTTACTACAGCACCTATTCTGCGTTTCCCCAATATGAAACTTCAGTTCATACTGGAGGTTGACGCCTCCAACCTCGCCATTGGGGCCATCTTGTCACAGAGAGAAGATTTAACAAAACCTCTGCATCCTGTAGCTTTTTATTCCCGTACTTTAAATACAGCTGAACAAAACTATGCAATTGGTGACAAGGAACTTCTTGCAATAAAACTTTCATTAGAACATTGGCGTCACTTGTTGGAAGGGGTCACCATTCCTACATTAATTTACACAGACCACAGGAATTTGCAATACCTGAAAAGTACTCGTACCTTCTCAGCTAGACAAGTCAGATGGAATCTTTTCTTCTCTCGCTTCAACTTTCTTATCACTTACCGACCTTCTGGAAAAAAACAGAAAGCTGATGCTCTTTCCAGAATTGCATCTGAGACTTCAGTATCCACAACGGAACAATCTATTATCCCAAAGGATAAATTCCTTCTATTTACTTTTGAATCTTTACCGACAGTCCTGAAAGAACAAAACAAAGATCACAATAAACCATTACATATGATACAACTCCATCCAGACGGTTGTTATTACCATGGTTCAAAACTATACATTCCACCATCACTCAGACCCTCGCTACTTCGCTCTGTCCATGAATCATCTCTAGCGGGTCATCCTGGGGTTACCAAAACCCATGAGTTAGTCACAAGACACTACTGGTGGCCTCATTTGTATAAAGATATCAAAGAACATGTTCTTTCTTGTCCTGTCTGCACTATCTCTAAAAGAGATAAACATCCACCTTATGGCTTGCTCATGCCTTTACCTACCCCTACAAGACCATGGTCTGAAATCGCATTGGATTTCATCGTCGATTTACCGGTGTCATCCAGAAACACTACTATCCTCGTCGTAGTGGATTTATTTACCAAAATGTGCCATTTTATACCCTTTACCAAACTACCAACTGCAATGGAGACCATACATTTATTGCTTAATCATGTATTCAAGCATCATGGTCTTCCCACTACCATTCTCAGTGACCGTGGTACACAATTTTCCAGCAGATTATGGCAAGAATTTTGCAAAACATTCTCTTTACAAAGAAAACTCACTACAGCCTACCATCCTCAGGGAAACGGTCAAACCGAAAGGTGCAACCAGTGGTTGGAACAATTCCTCAGGTCCTTCTGTTCTTCCCAGCAACATCACTGGTCTGACTTTATATCCTATGCTGAATTCTGTTACAACAATACGCATCATTCTGCAATTAATCAAACACCCTTCTTTGCTAACTATGGATTTCATCCTCAGTTCCACCTACTGCCAACATCCGATACCTTATCGCCCAGTATTTCCCAATTATCTGAAGATATCTCTTCGAACTTCAAGAATATTGAATTAGCTATAGTTAAAGCCAAGGATCAGTACAAGAGGTATTATGATCGCCGAAGATTGCCTGCTCCTCACTACTCACCAGGTGATTTGGTCTGGCTTTCCACCAGGAATATGAAATTGAATACACCCTCGAAGAAACTCTCTCCTCTGTTTGTTGGTCCATACCCTGTTGAGAGAGTTATTAACCTCAATGCTGTTCGTTTGACCTTACCGAATTCCCTTAAAATCCATCCGACATTTCATGTTTCCCTGCTGAAACCCTATAAGGAGCTCCGAGCCTCGACTACTGTAACTCCTCATCCTACTGTTGCTATAGACCCTAACCTAGAATATGAGGTTTCCTCTATCTTGGACTCTCGTCGAAGGAATGGTCGGTTGGAATATCTTATAAACTGGAAAGGTTACTCTTCTGATGAAGACTCCTGGGAACCGGCCTCTAACATTTCTGCTCCTCGACTTGTATCCCGGTTTCACCAACGCAATCCGGATAACCCTCGACCCTGAGCACCGGGAGTTGCTCCTTGAGAGGGGGGTCCTGTCAGGTTGTCATCCTCTCTATGTATACAACATAACAAACTTGTCTCACTTTAGGACCCAGCAGCTTACTCTCAACAGCTTTATAAGGCTCACCTGCCTTATTCTCATTGCTTAGTATTGGAGACAGATAGTATCCTTACAGCCATCCTCTACCTGAAGAGCTATTTTACAAGCTCCCTCTTGATCCAGCTTATTTTGTGAACGCTGTTTACAAAGCACCTACTGCTTCATCCTCACAACCTCCACGCCTCACTCTGAGCTGCAGCATTCTCCTTCTTGCAACGGCCGCAACTTACACTTAAGTTTATACCGGTAAGAACATCTGCTACATGTATACATTTCTTGTGGAAAGTGTTAAGCTGCCATATATGAACTTATAAGCGCTTGGATAAAAGTATATGCATATATTACAAGGACTGTTATCAGAATCTCTGCAAACAATCTCTCTAAATTTAAAATCCATTTTGTGCACACTACAAAAAGCACTCTTGGCGCTTCATTATAGTTAAGCTGACAGCTTGTAATATTTCCTAGATACAAAGGGCTGTTACAACTTCTCTATTTCAGACTGCAGTTTTCAGTAATACTGATATTTGGTTTTGTATTTCACATTTGAACTGTTTGCTAGTTTTCCTGCCACACCTATTCAGTGTATCAATATACACATGTGGTGGCTATAGGAACTACTAACAAACGCCTTCAATATATTATATCCTGCTGTATGGTTTTATGGACTCAACTATGCTGCCAGATTTCTCTATGCTGCATCCATTAACCACTTCAGCAACATACACAAATTTATCTAGCTAAATCCCAGCAGTTGTGGTTCACTTGTCTAACATGGCCCAAACATTCTAAATTCTTTTAGAGATATTAAGGTTGAGCCTGACACAGATGTTGTGTATGGCTTACCCGTCTTTTGTTTAAGTAGAGAGGGGCAGTCCTTGACTGTGTGGTCAGTACTGGCGCAGTACATACAAAGTTTGTGTAACTTGCGTCAAGCTTTCTCCGCGGGTTTCAGAGGTCCTTTTACGAATGCAATATCCATAGGTTCCTCGGTAGGTCGAGGTATAGAAGTGGGAGCACTGTATCTTTTAGCTGGGTAATCATTGCCACCTTTTTTGGACTTTCTTTCCCTTAGGCATCTGTCTATGGAGATACATAAGGAGATCAGAGTCTCCAGGTTACTAGGCATGGAAATTCGGGCCAGTTTGTCAGTAATGCAGTCAGAAAGGCCAAGTCTGAATTGGTTCTTTAGTACATGCTCATTCCATAGGGTGTCAGCAGCCCATCTCTTGTATTCAGCAACATAATCCTCAACAGGACGCCTACCCTGTCTGAGCGAGCGTATTGCAGTTTCCACTGTGGTTTGTTTGTCGTGGTCTTGGTAGGGAGCTGACATTGCTGAAAAGAAGGAATCTAGAGAATTCAGAATTGGGTTGTTTGTTTCATAGAAAGTGTTTGCCCATGTTCTTGCCTCTCCAGTGAGGTATGATATGACAGTTAATACCCTGATGCGGTCATTCGGGAAGGTTCTGGGCTTGAGCTGGAAATACAGTGAGCATGAGTTTTGGAAATCACGGAAGCAAGATCTTTCACCCGAGAATCTCTCAGGGGGATAAATTTGTGGATCAGGGGTGTCACCTGTGACAGTCTTAGAGACCAATTGTTAATTGATAAATTTGCGTAGCTGCTCATTTTCAGTCTTTATTTACCTTAGACCCTGCAGCATAAGGTCCATGTTCTGAGAATGAGCCCCTACTCTGGATGACACCACTCTTAAGTCCATGGTAATAGGCTGGAATGCAATTCTTTAAGTGGCTAAGTATTATATTAGGTTCTGTGAGACCTCAGAGTCAGTGTCTAATATGATGTTTGCATGCAGCCTATTCCCGCTCAGTCTCACACCAAACCTATGACTCTAGGTGTAGTCAGAGTCAAGTTATTTGCTCTTAGAATGAGGAGACTGAAAGCAGTCAGAAATGGAAGTAGAAAATGTGAGAAGAATGCTTCAAGAGGTACTATAAGGTATATAGTGAGAATCAGGTACAAAGAATAGTGAGTAGCTTGTATGTGTGCTCTGTGATCACTGAAGCTGTGCTGCAAAGGATTGTATACAATCTGATGTGTTTTTAATCCCTAGACAAGTCCGGTATCTGTAAATCTCAGAGACAGCTTTTTAGATAACGTATAACTCCTATATAGGAGCTACAACTTCTACCTTTACCATCTGGAACTTCAGCACCTGTGATTGGTGTGTACAAATTGACGCTGTCTGAAAGACCCTGTTTGAAGGAATTGGGACTATTGCTTCTAAAGTCAGTATATTTCAACAAGCTAACAATACTGGAAATACACTGATTATTAGCAATCCAGATTGCAATAAGGTCACTGACATTCTGTGTTTGAGAACACTGTTCAAAATCCTATTACCTGCCTCCTCACAAAATACCCTCTATAAGTACCGTGCGTGCTGTTAGGCACTAAAGTGCAGGTACTCTGTGTTGGGGGTCGCGGCAGTTACATTCTGTAAGTTACTCCGAAAAAGGACCAATCAGACTGTGGATCCAGGATAACGCCTATAGGAGTGACGTCATCCCGTTACGGCTGTAACTCCAGACGACAGAGTGTGTACAGCCTGGGGGTACGCTTGCTGTTTGCTCGCATTTCTTTGAACTACTTTGTGCCATATGAGACATTATTTAGATTGAGACTTTACTGCAGTTCATATGAGATTTTTATGTGCTGGCAACCTCTTAGATTTTAGTTAACGGAGACGTCCGTTTATTTAGCGCTATCATTGCCTTATCAATATTAACTGTTTTTACTTTTAGACTTTTATTAAATTGTGGCATTGCCAATTACTAATTATTTGCATTATGAGTTTATGACCTTATTTGTCCTGTTTTTATATCACTTTTTAGTGTGTCACACATTTTCACCTTTTTACACAATTAAATCCATCCTCAATTTATGTACTAACTTATTAGTCACTTATATTAAGTATTTGTATTAGTTTACACATTAGACACTTATTTGAGACTTATTATTGTTTCAACCACCTTTAGCTGTAGCGCTCCTGCATCTGAATTTTTTAAATCCTATATAGTTTGCCCCTTAGAGTTATTTTTAAGAAAAGGAAGTCCCGGATCAGATCCATATATATATATATACACACACACAAGCTATTAAGTAAGTGATACACACGTTTTAACTTTGCCCCTTTATATTGTAGAGTGATACGTTGGTTCAGAGGCTCAGGTTTCTCTTTGAGTGAGGCCTGTCAGTGTTACCTTATATGAGCGTTCCTTCACTATGTTGCGATGTCTGCTGAACAGAGCCGGTCACATGGGCTGCAATGTCAGGAGTGTCAGTGCGGCAGTTCTGGAGGCTGAGTATTGAAAACAATATGAGCTGTGTCCCCAGCGTCTGTGTTGCTCATGAGCAGATCAGGAAATCAGCTGTGAGTGAAGCAGAGTTAACAGGAAGGGTGACGTAGTAACCTCCAGCTGTGTTTGTGAGATACAAAGTTGCGCTCTGTGGAAAATACCAGTATATGTTGCAATTCAGTATTCAATATAAATGTAGACAATCCAGAGAAAGTAATAGAGTAGAGTAGAGAATCTGTAGTTTGAATCTCCTGCTATTGTTAGGTTAAGTTGCAGCGTCTTCAGTGTAAATTCACCTATAAACTCAGAATACTTAGCACTGAAACAGGAACAGGAGGAGCCTTAAATAGACTTTCAGAAAAGCCTTAAAGGGGTAGGAGAAGGGACCTGACAGCTGCTGCTCCAGTTCTGACTCATCCTAACAGTGTCCTGCCTTTCATTCTTGAGGTTGATGTGTCTGAGACTGGAGTAGGTGCCCACTTGTCTCAAAGTCCTATGCCTGATGGTTCCTTGCATCCATGTGGTTTCTTCTCTAAGAAATTGTCTCCAACAGAGTGCAATTATGAAATTGGCTACAGGGAATTACTGGCCATAATTTTGGAACTCAAGGAATGGAGGCATCTTCTCGAGGGTACTAGCGTGCCAGTGCTCATTCTTACTGACCACAAGAATTTAACTTATCTATCTGAAGCAAAATGTTTGTCGCCCCGACAGGCCAGATGGGTGCTATTTTTGTGTCGGTTTAATTATGTGGTCTCCTACCTGCCTGGTAGTAAGAATGTTAGGGCTGATTCCCTCTCTAAACAATTTTCGCCTCTGTCCAAGGAGGAGTCTGTACCCACTCCAGTTATACCTCCTGACCATATCTTGGCTACCATATATACTAATTTGACTTCTCCCTTGGGGGACGAGATCCTGGCTGCACAAACCAATGCACCTCCTGAAAAACCTAGTGGTAAGTGTTTTGTTCCTGGGAATCTTCAAACTAAACTTTTGCACACTTACCACTATCCTAAAGCCGCAGGTCACCCAGGCAAGAACCAAATGATTTGGTCTGTCGCTTGACAATTCTGGTGGCCAGGTCTTGTCTGATGTTGCTGCGTATGTTGACTCCTGCTCAGTTTGTGCAGAGAATAAGACTCCTCAACGTCTTCCTGTGGGTCTTCTTCAACCTATTGCTAATGGTGAGCGTCCTTGGACACATCTTTCCATGGACTTCATTGATGAGCTCCCTGTTTCCGATGGCAATACTGTTATCCTTATGGTGGTTGACCGTTTTTCTAAAATGTCACATTGCATTCCCTTGAAGAAGTTGCCTACCGCTCAGGAGCTTGCTTCAATTTTTGTCCGGGAGGTCTTCCTTTTACATGGGTTACCCAAGGAGATAGTATCAGACCGTGGTAGCCAGTTTGTCTCCAGATTTTGTCGTTCCTTTTGTGCTCAAATGGGGATCCAGCTTTCCTTCTCCTCGGCATATCACACTCAATCCAATGGGGCTTCGGAACGGTCTAATCAAGCTCTGGAACAGTTCCTCCATTGCTATGTCTCAGATCACCACAATAATTGGTCTGAACTGTTACCTTGGGCAGAGTTTGCTCATAATAGTGCTATTAATGCTTCCTTCAAGTTATCCCCATTCATGGTGAATTATGGGTTTCAACCATCCTTGTTGCCCGCGCCTTCCTACCAGGTTGGTGAGAGAGTTTGGCTGTCCTCCCACAACTTGAACCTTCATGTGCCTTTTAATAAACTGGCTCCCCGTTATGTTGGTCTTTTTTTAATACTCTGACGGGTCAATCCTGTGGCCTACGCTCTTGACCTTCCTGCTGCAATGCGCATCTCCAATGTTTTTCATGTCTCCCTCTTGAAACCATTGATTTGTAATCGGTTTACCACTGTGTTGCCTCGTCCCCATCCTATCTTTGGTGACAACCATGAGGAGTAAGAGGTCAGCAGCATTATTGACTCTCGTATGTTCAGGGTCCGTGTACAGTATTTGGTTCACTGGAGGAGCTACGGTCCGGAGGAGCGTTCATGGGTTCCCTCCTCTGATGTTCATGATCCTGCCCTCCTCCGTGCCTTCAATGCCCATTTCCCCAATAAGCCTTTTGTCCACACTCCGGGGAGGGGTCATTGAGGGGAGGGTACTGTCAGGGTTTTTTCCCTGCTTTGTTTGCCATGTGCTGCTGGCAGCCATTTTACTCACCTCTCTTGCTGACTTTGGTGCATACTGTGTGATGCTGCTCATTTCCTGCACTTCCTTTTATGGCCAGACTGGTGTACATCATCCATGTGAGACAGGATGCAGTCTCAGAATTGTGATGTAATCACTTAATATTTAAAGGGCCTCTGTTCAGTATGCTTTGCCCTTGCATTGTCTCAGACCTGTGTGTGAGAGCTCCTGTGTATTACCTGGCTGTCTGACGTCCCTCCTGGTTCCTGATCCCTGGTTTGTTCTTGACTCTGCTGTTCTCCTTTTTCCTGATTCTGGCTCGTCTGAGTCTGACTATTCGCTTTGGCTCCTGAGTCGGCTCGTCCGACTACCAGCTCTGGTTTTGATTCCTGGCTTGTTATTTGACTTGTGGACTTTTTATTATTTTTTTCTATTAATAAAGGTGTTATTATTTTTGCACTTCTCGTCTCAGTCTGATTCCTGGCATCCTGACACAGGGGCAGTGTCGACTCAGGTGTCTCCTTCCTGCTCATTGCCAGGGGCAGTGTTGGCTCAGGATGCGTGCGGTGCTGATGTCATCGCCGCACGCTCCTGATGCCAATAGGAGCTCACTGGCACGAATTCTGCGCCTATTTAAATCCTGCACTAATGATCTGTCACTGCCTAAATATAGGTGTTACTCTGTGTGCTCCTGGGTGTGACAGATCATTCTATGTACCTAAATACCATTGTTGCTGAACCTGCCTGTTTACTGAATACTCTACCTGCCTTAACCCTTAAACTGCTGGACTGATCATTGTTGCTGAACCTGTCTGTTTGCTGACTACTCTACCTGCCTTAACCCTTAATCTGCTGGACTGATCACTGTTGCTGAACCTGCCTGTCTGCTGACTACTCTACCTGTCTTAACCCTTAATCTGCTGGATTATTTACTGTTGCCAATCCCTTCCTGCCTGACCATTCTAGTGCTTTATTCCTGGACTGCTCTGCTGTTGCCACTGGGAACTGTCCTGCCTGTGGTGAGTGCCATCTTCCTCATCTCATTGACTTTCTCTGCTCTGGGATATTCCCTATCATTCCGGTTAGACACCGGGGTAACAAGACTACTGGCCAAATTCGGTCTGATAAAGGATTATCCCACGAGCATTACAAAAACTATACTGAAACAAAAATAACCCCCCACAAAAAAACCTTTAATAAAAATAAATCCCCCTCAAAAAAACCCTAAGGCTAGAAACACAAGATTTCACTCACCATCTTGAATTCAGCTCTTTGGGAGGCAGTAACAGGTCCACAGGGGCAGGGACGCCATAGTGGCGGTCGTCCTCTTCTCTGACAGTGTTGGTCCTCTTCTCCCGCATTGTTCCTCTTCTCCATGGTGATGGTGGTCCTCTTCTTCGGTGGTGGTCCTCTTCTCCTGTGTTGGTCCTCTTCTACGGCAGTCGTCCTCTTCGCTGGTGGTGGTCCTCTTCTCCGGTTGTGGTCCTCTGCTACAGCGGTTGTCCTCTTCTCTGGCAGTTGTCCTCTTCTCTGGCAGCAGTGGTCCTCTTCTCGGACAGTGGTCCTCTTTTCCAAGGCTGTGTTGGTCCTCTTCTCCGGTGGTGGTCCTCTTCTCCGGCAGCAGTGGCCCGCTTCTCTGGCAGTCCTCTGTCTGGCATTTTCTTCTTTTATTCCACTCAATCCTTCTTTTGAGCTTTTCCTGTAGCACACTGAAGTTTGAATGCAGGTTCCCCCTTTTATAGAAGTCCTCTTGCATTTCTATTGGATGATTTTCCAATTCAAATTCAGATCAGCAAATAGAAAAAGCATAAACTATAGAAAGCATAAAGTGAGGCGCATGTCTGGTAGGTACAATAGACACATTTGAACTTGTAAAAGAGAACTATAACAAAATAAACACATCTGGGTTTGGGAAAATCACTGTGTTATTTATAACCTTGTTGAAGTTTGCAGATGTGGTAGTGTGAACAAAAGGCTGATTTATTAAAAAAACAGAGCTGTTTTAACTCATTCATTCCCATCCACTCTCAGATCAAATATTGCAACAAAGGATTGTTTGAATGGTGGATAAAGAACCTCAATTAACTTCCAGACAAATTCAAGATGACCTTCAGGCACAGGGTTTAAATGTGTCAGCTCACATTATTCATTGCCATCTTAATGAAAAGGGACGCTATGGTATGAGACCCAGGAGGACCCCACTGCTGACACAAAAACTTAAAAAAGCCAGATTGGAGTTTGAAAAACTTACCTGTGGAAGTTAAAATCCTTTTGGGAGAATGTGCTGTTACATACATACAGTGGGGCAAAAAAGTATTTAGTCAGCCACCAATTGTGCAAGTTCTCCCACTTAAGAAGATGAGAGAGGCCTGTAATTTTCATCATAGGTATACCTCAACTATGAGAGACAAAATGTAGAAACAAATCCAGACAATCACATTGTCTGATTTGAAAAGAATTTATTTGCAAATTATGGTGCAAAATATAAGTATTTGGTCAATATCAAAAGTTCATCTCAATACTTTGTTATATATCCTTTGTTGGCAATGACAGAGGTCAAACGTTTTCTGTAAGTCTTCACAAGGTTGTCACTCACTGTTGCTGGTATGTTGGCCTATTCTTGCATGCAGATCTCCTCTAGAGCAGTGATGTTTTGGGGCTGTTGCTGGGCAACACAGACTTTCAACTCCCTCCAAAGGTTTTCTATGTGGTTGAGATCTAGAGACTGGCTAGGCCAATCCAGGATCTTGAAATGCTTCTTACGAAGCCACTCCTTCGTTGCCTGGGCAGTGTGTTTGGGATCATTGTCATGCTGAAAGACCCAGCCTCGTTTCATCTTCAATGCCCTTGCTGATGGAAGGAGGTTTGCACTCAAAATCTCACGACACATGGCCCCATTCATTCTTTCATGTATACGGATCAGTCGTCCTGTTCCCTTTGCAGAAAAACAGCCCCAAAGCATGATGTTGCCACCCCCATGCTTCACAGTAGGTATGGTGTTCTTTGGTTGCAACTCAGCATTCTCTCTTCTCCAAACACGACAAGTTGTGTTTCTACCAAACAGTTCTACTTTGGTTTCATCTGACCATATGACATTCTTCCAATCCACTTCTGGATCATCCAAATGCTCTCTAGCATACTTCAGACGGGCCCAGACATGTACTGGCTTAAGCAGGGGGACACGTCTGGCACTGCAGGATCTGAGTCCCTGGCGGCGTAGTGTGTTACTGATGGTAACCTTTGTTACGTTGGTCCCAGCTTTCTGCAGGTCATTCACTAGGTCCCCCTGTGTGGTTCTGTGATGTTTGCTCACCGTTCTTGTGATCATTTTGACCACACGGGGTAAGATCTTGCGTGGAGCCCCCTGATTGAGGGAGATTATCAGTGGTCTTGTATGTCTTCCATTTTCTAATTATTGCTCCCACAGTTGATTTCTTCACACCAAGCTGCTTGCCTATTGCAGATTCAGTCTTCCCAGCCTGGTGCAGGTCTACAATTTTGTTTCTGGTGTCCTTCGACAGCTCTTTGGTCTTCACCATAGTGGAGTTTGGAGTGTGACTGTTTGAGGTTGTGGACAGGTGTCTTTTATACTGATAACAAGTTCAAACAGGTGCCATTAATACAGGTAATGAGTGGAGGACAGAGGAGCCTCTTAAAGAAGAAGATACAGGTCTGTGAGAGACAGAAATATTGCTTGTTTGTAGGTGACCAAATACTTATTTTCCACCTTAATATGCAAATAAATTCTTTCCAAATCAGACAATGTGATTGTCTGTATTTGTTTCCACATTTTCAGGCCCATTTATCAAGCTCCGTACGGAGCTTGAAGGGCCGTGTTTCTGGCGAGTCTTCAGACTCGCCAGAAACACAACTTATGAAGCAGCGGTCTAAAGACCACTGCTCCATAACCCTGTCCGCCTGCTCTGAACAGGCGGACAGGAATCGCCGGACATCAACCCGATCGAATACGATCGGGTTGATTGACAGCTCCCTGCTGGCGGCCGATTGGCCGCGAGTCAGCAGGGGGCGGCGTTGCACCAGCAGCTCTTGTGAGCTGCTAGTGCAATGTTAAATGTGGAGAGCGTATTGCTCTCCGCATTTAGCGAGGTCTTGCGGACCTGATCCGCAGTGTCGGATCAGGTCCGCAAGCCCTTTGATAAATGGGCCTGTATGTCTCTCATAGTTGAGGTAAACCTATGATGAAAATTACAGGCCTCTCTCATCTTCTTAAGTGAGAGAACTTGCACAATTGGTGGCTGACTAAATACTTTTTTGGCCAACTGTAACAAAATTACAGCTTTTTGGTAAAGTCCATCATTCTACTGTTTTCAGAAAATGAGGCTTTTAAAGAAAAGAATACAGTCCCTACAGTCAAACATGGTGGAGGTTCAGTGATGTTTTGGGGTTGCTTTGCTGCTTCAGGCACTGGATGTATTGACTCTGTGCATGGCATTATGAAATCTGAAGACTACCAAAGAATTCTGTGGTACAATGTAGGGCCCAGTATCAGAAAGTTGGGTCTCCATCAGAGGTCATGGGTCTTACAGCAGGACAATGACCCAAAACAAACGTCAAAAAGCACCCAGAAATGGTTTTAGACAAAGCGCATGACTAAACTGGCCAGCAATAAGTCCAGATCTCAATCCCATAGAGCACATGTGGAGAGATCTCAAAACAACAGTTGGGAAAAGGAACCCTGAAGCAGTTGGCGTATTCCAGTAGAGAGGTGTAAGAAACTCATTGATGGTTACAGGAAGCAATTGATTTCAGTTATTTTTCCCAAGGGGTGTGCTAGCAAATTTTATATTGAGGGTGCCAATAATTTTGTCCAGTCCATGTTTGGAGTTTTGCGTGGAATGTGTCAGATTTGGCTTTTTTTCCCCACTTATTTGTGTCATACCAATACAAACAAAATAAATAAACATGAGAATGCCTAAACATTTGTAATTGCAACAATTTTCTGGGTGAAGTGGTGCATTATCTGACAGAAATGCAGGGTTGACAATAATTTTGGCCATGACTATATATATATATATATATATATATATATATATATATATATATATATATATATATATATATATATATATATATATAAAAATATATATATATATATGTGTGTGTGTGTGTGCACGTAAGTGTGTAAGTATATATATATATGTTTATAATCAGTGTGCATGTGTATATATATATATATATATATATATATATATATATATATATATATACAGGTAGCCCTCAGTTTACGCCGGGGTTAGGTTCCAGAAGGAATGGTTGTAAATCGAAACCATAGTAAATTGAAACCCAGTTTATAATGTAAGTCAATGGGAAGTGAGGGAGATAGGTTCCAGGCCACTCTCAAAATTGTCATAAGTAACACCTAATACATTATTTTTAAAGCTTTGAAATGAAGACTTTAAATGCTAAACAGCATTATAAACCTAATAAAATAGTCACACAACACAGAATATATAATTAAACTAAGTTAAATGAACAAAAACATTTCCTAAATAGCATTATAAACCTAATAAAATAATCACACAACACAGATTTCACTTGCATTTTTCTGCAAACAGTTCTTTCTATGCATTCCTATTTGGACTTATTTATAGACAGGAAGATCTTGTTCCTTTGAAATCTGCTCAATAGCTCAGGTCTGGTGAAACTGATTAATTTCAGCTTGCTTGGCTTTGCTGCAACACAAGCGGACAGCTCCACCTACTGGCTATTTTAATAAATGCACTGCTTCTCAATGCTTTTCAATAGCAGTCACATGACTGGAAAAAAAGGTTGTTATTCTGAAACGGTGTAAATTGAACCGTTGTAAAACGAGGGCCACCTGTATATATATATATATATATATATATATATATATATATATATATATATATATATATATATATATATATATATATATATATATAGTTAGATAGATAGATAGATATACACACATACTAATAAATATGTATGTAAGTGTGTATATATATATATATATATATATATATATATATAAATAAAAAAATACAAATTAGGTCTAATGTGAAGTATGTCCCGACAGTGCTGTAATGGCAAAAAGTGCTGCACTAAATGTGGTGCATTTCAAACTGAAAGTCAATAGTTTTCTTAGCGAGCCATGTGCTATTAGGTAACAGATGCAATGTGTAACCCCCGGTCTATATTGTTGCTGAGGTGTATAAATGTTACCACATACTTCTGAGTCTGGGCTACAGTCGTATGAAACCAAGGACTGGCATGCTGTAAAGTCAGATGGGAAATGTCAGGAAGGAGGGAGCGACTCAGCTGCTCTGTGTAGTATTCAATGGATTCACTGTATCTTCATCTAGGGAGCTGTGTCATATACTGGCCTTGCCAGGAACTCCCATTCACTGCTTGGAAGTCCGCCGTTATGCCTAGGTTGGCTCGGTATGAAGAAATTTCCAGGACGGCTGTGTGTCTAAGCTCCTCCTTCTGGATGACGTCTTAAAGGTATGGAAAGTGCTGACATTTCCAGTGCCATCTTCCTCATCTCATTGACTTTCTCTGCTCTGGGATATTCCCTATCATTCCGATTAGACGCCGGGATAACAAGACTACTGGCCAAGTTTGGTCTGATAGAGGAGTATCCCACGAACATTACAAAACTATCCTGAAACAAAAATAACCCCCACAAAAAAACCTTTAATAAAAATAAATGTGGGCGTGTCTGGGCACTCACGGCATACAGTCACGTTCTTAGGAGCTCCTGGTGAACCTGGGCGAATTAGCCACTTTATACAAGATAAAAGAAGCAGAATCTTAGGAATAACCACAGCAGTTAAGAGCATTGAACTTTAACTCTCAGAAGGAAAATCTATCTGGCTATATTTATGACCTAGGAGCTTCACACGGATCAGATGAGGCCTTAAGCAGCGTCCATCTTGCAACCCTTATTATGGAGATAATAGTTCAATCGTATAATGGAGATTGCATGTACCGACATGCTGACTCTGCTTAGGACCCTTGAATCCAAGATGGACAGAGGATTCGCTGACCTCACTGCCATATGCCGATCTGTGAGGCGGGACCAGGCACTGCTGCCTAACAAGGAGGAGACATCAAGCAACGGAGGGGACATGCAACGCTCAGAACAACATCAAGGAGACACCCCATATAATTCAGCCGCGACTCCACGAGAACATCATATGTCCCCTCCTGATCCGCCACAATATGGAATACCTAGAAGAGCAAAGATCATGCACTCTCCACAGAATGAGGCCGCTGCCTGGTCTGATGCGGCCGGTCAACCGGGGAGCGGTCTAGCAGAAGGAGCTCTGACTTTGGATCCCATATGGCCGATAAAACATACCTTAATTCCGGTTTCTCTGGCACTATTTACAATCTTCCTACCTGGCACCCTTGATCCCTATCCTCCGCCTGCGATCCAGATATTTGGAGATACCAGCCGCTTGGTCCCTGCACACAGTCACTCAGCACACAGTCACCGTTCCCTGTGCAGGTCTATGCTTTTGGGAATACCGCTACTCAGATTTGGGATCGGCTGAAGCTGGTAACTACAAGGCCAGAGACAGGCCTCATCTGATTAGACTAGTGTCAGACTAGGATGTTTTTACAACCCGGTATGATTAAAAGACTGTTGATTACATTAGTACTCATTTGCATGGGCTGCAGCTATATAAAGACGCTTAGTCTGAAAATGTATGTGTCCCTAAGATGCCTAGCTGGGTGTAATTAATATAGTTTTATTATAGCCACAGTTCATTGTTGAAGAAACTCCATTGCCACTCACTTACCTATGTAGCACTGTTTACACTACCTTAACTTTGAGAAATGCTTTTGCACCCCACTCCTTGCTACAAGAGTAAATGTTGTGTGGTTTTTTTTTTCTCTGAGGCAGGGGAAATGCTTATTTAAGAGTAGCTCAACCTTACTGTTACTTATTTCACTCCTACAAACTCGGAGTTAATCACTTCCCCTGTAGATGGTTTCCTGTACTAGTTGGTTTTTAGCAATACAGACCTGTTTAATGTATATTATGCCTCACCCACAATTAACACGGTCTCAGTGTAGTTTCTTTACTAACTGTGATTTCTGTTTTGCTCTATTAGGGTGGACCATCTATTGCTATAGTAGTAACACACTTTAATACTTTAGCTTGCTCTTTAGCCCTATTCTATAGAGACATCTTAGCTTGTGAGGTCAGGTGTTAATGTCTGCATATCACAGATGATAGCTGGGCTCAATGTCTCATATACCATATAAGGGGGCTGACTTACCATAGGGGTCACTGCAGTACCTACTTTTAAAAAATAGCCCTAGTTGTACAGTTATATACTGAATAAACATCAAACCCTAGCTTATACATCTTTCTAATCTTATTAAGGATTTAGGGACACATACATTACGCATGTGGTGGCCTCTGGGTTCTAACGAGCAAGTCAGATAGATAGAATCTGTAACTTATTTAAAGTATCTATTACAAAGTATATTACAACTTGATAGGGCGTTTTTCACTCTCCTAATTAAACTTATCAGCAGCACCTTGCACAACGCATACTCACATGGTATTTTGATTATTGGCATTTTAACCTGAACAAGCTTGATATTAAAATTGTTACATTTTAGGTTATAGTTACTCAGAGTTGTACTTATCTATGGACTTTCCATTCCACCTGCCAGCACTTGAGTCACCCTTTAGCAGAACTGCGGTGTGTATTAAGACTCTACATGGCCACATGCTACATAGTTATTAACTACACTATAAATACCTTCATGGGTTCTATATAAGCTGACTGTTTATAAAGTCGCCTTTTGCCATCCACTTACAATCTGACCCCTAAACTTAATTTGTTGACTCTTAAGGTTTCCCTCCCCAGATCACAGGAGTATATACTCTTCCTGAACCTATTCTAACCCACACACCCTTTAACATCATATCATTATACCCCCTAGACACGCCTCCATCCCCTCCCCTTATTATTAGAGCGGCTCTGGCCCGCTGACTACCCCTCAAAGTTTTCCATTCTATTTGCTTTATTTCTCTTATCCCTTATTAAAAAATGAGATTTCTTATGCCTAGGGCTATTTACATATTCATAGACAAAGCCGGGAACATTGAACAGACAGGTGTCTCAAATATCTCCAATTTTAACTTATCTTGCTCTTATTACACCCCAGAACTCTATTATAGCTTGTCATTCCATCAAGCTTGACAGTTTACTTATTTTAAAGCTATTCTCTTTCCCTACAGGAGTGATGCCAAGTTTATAAACGACATGTATATCGTATATTTGATCAATCACAGTTGTATCATATACCATGTATATTTTCCGATGATGTAAGTGGACTTTTGTTGAATTGTATATTTGTTGATAATCTCAATAAAAATATATTTAAAAAAAAAAATAAAAAAATAAATCCCCCTAAAAAAAAAAACCTAAGGCTAGAAACACAAGATTTCACTCATCATCTTGAATCCAGCTCCTTGGGGGTCCACAGGGGCGGGGACTTCATAGTGGCGGTGGTCCTCTTCTCTGACAGCGTTGGTCCTCTTCTCCCGCATTGGTCCTCTTCTCCATGGTGATGGTGGTCCTCTTCTACGGCGGTCGTCCTCTTCTCTGGTGGTGATCCTCTTCTCCGGTGGTGGTCCTCTTCTACGGCAGTTGTCCTCTTCTCTGGCAGTGGTCCTCTTCTCTGGAAGCGGTGGTCCTCTTCTCGGACAGTGGTCCTCTTTTCCAAGGCTGTGTTGGTCCTCTTCTCCGGTGGTGGTCCTCTTCTCCGTTGGTGGTCCTCTTCTCCGGCGGCAGTGGTCCACTTCTCTGGCAGTCCTTTGTCCGGCATTTTCTTCTTTTACTCCACTCAATCCTTCTTTTGAGCTTTTCCAGTAGTACACTGAAGTTTGAATGCAGGTTCCCCCTTTTATATGAGTCATCTTGCATTTCTATCATTTCTATTGGATGATTTTCCAATTCAAATCAGCAAATAGAAAAAGCATAAACTATAGAAAGCATAAAGTGAGGAGCATGTCTGGTAGGTACTTGTAACTTGTAATCTAGGTATATGCCTTTTCACAGAGAAGAAAAATCATGTAGCATATCAGACTGACCCTGCCCAATTACAGTCCAGCGCCGCAATACCAGGCAATTCTTCTCTGATCAAGAGAAACCACAAACCCCAGACGTATGTTTTGGCCTTCTGTAGGCCTCGTCAGTGAGGTGCAGTTGCATCTCTCTAGGGACATGTGTGCTAAAAGATTATGCATCCTGAGTGGCAATGAAAATGGACAGGCATGGAATTTATTCTAGCTTTTGTTCTGTCTCAGCTGAGTGCATCTCTCTCTCTTTTAATATTTATGCAAATTGCTCTTGGGTCTCCCTAAAAGTAATGGAGGAACCAGACGTGGACTCCTTGCATACATGCCCTTAGAGAGATGCTACTGCACCTCACTGATGAAGCCCAAAGAAGGCCAAAATGATTGTCTGAGGTAGCTTCTATGGCTTTTGGCAGGGGTCAATAGCAGTTTTCTGTGCTTGGTCTTGGCTGAAAGATTTGTTGCCTGAAGACCTGCCCCTTTGGCCTGGGGTCCTTTCCCTTCGGGGTTTGGGTTCCTGCTGCTTTTGGGGGGGTGGCAACTCATTAGGCGTAGAGCAACTGAGTAGTAGTGCCATCCCCTTTGCCTTGTGGTATTGTCCCTGGACTTCAGCCACATGCTGCTTTTGTGGGGGCACTCTGAAATCCAGCCTAAAGAGGCGATAGGGCAATATGGCCACCAATGTGCCGAACGTTCCCATACACTTCGGGTGTTGATTTCTGAGGACTTCCGAGAGAAGATTGGTTGGGCTCATGTCCAGCAGTTTTTTGGAGGGTGTTTGAAGATGCCAAGGGCAAGTTTGCACTGTGTCCATTCTTTCCCTTTAAGAGGGATTTTTGACGTGGCTTTTATCAATGAGCATCATTTACAGACCTGCTATCAATGGACTATTGACATGGCTGTTGCTCCAGAGTTGGTGGGCATGAGATTAGTTGCCTGTGTGTAGAGGAAGAGAAGAATCCTGGTTACAGTACATATGTACAATCCGTGGGTCACTGATGGGGAAATTTGTCTTTTTCTTTGTCGTTACTTTGATGATATTCAAGGAGTTAGCAAGCTGAAAAATCAGTTTGGAACTTTTAATGGAAAACACAGGTTCTGGGTGCGGTTTGTGCCAGAGGAATTAGGTATTGTGAAAAGAAACACCCTTTACAGACTATTGCCATTTGTGGAAATAGAGGTTTCCTATACTATGATGACATGCCTATTTTTTTGCCGTAGTTGCATCCTGTTTGGTCATATTGCTGATAATTGTCCAGGTGCCAGATGTTGAAATTGCAATAAGGAGGATCATCTTGTTGCCCACTGTAGTAAATGCCGGACCTGTGACCTGTGTGGTTCTTCAAGTAATCTGTGCAGGATGCGTTCTTTGATGATGTCACAGGGGCTGTATGGAGTGATGACTTCTTATGCTGATGCTGCAAAAAAAGTCCTCTGTTGTGGCATTGGTGAATGAGGTAGAAGTCTCTGATGAGGCATTCAAGTTTATATTACCTCTTTTGTGTATGAAGTCTGCATTTGGGGCCTCTGTTGGAGAGGTGTCTGATGCTCCTGTGGTCGTTCCTGTGGCTGATAAGGTGAAGGAAGCCCAATCTAATCTACAAGAGAAAGATTTTGCTACATCTAATATGTTAACTGCTTCTGATGTTCTGGAAGCCCTGTTGCCCACCTCTATGGAGGATACAGTTGCTGCTTCTGTAACAGAGGATTTTTCCTTTACTGAGTTATCTGATGATCCTTCTCCTGATGTTGTTCTTGGTGAAGGGTAGAACATTGATTGATCTGATGTTGTGTCCTCTGGTTCTGAGTAGGATATGGACACTGCAGAAAAATAATCTGCCTCCAAGTGGAAAAAAGGTGCAGATTCTGATGGATGGGAGAGTTCTGATTTGGATCTTCCAGTAATTAAGAGCATAGATTCTGATACTGCAAGTGATGCTGACTCTTTAACTGTAAAGTTTCCTTGTGTCTCTACTAAAGACATTCTCTCTGACTCAAGCCAGTGTATTGGTGACTTTTCTGATGCCTCTTCTGTTGGTTATATAGATACAGGAGACGTGAAACAACTTGCTGAAGTTACTGGTTATGAAGCTGGGAAGGGGGGGAGTCTAGGAGGTCGGAACGTCAAAGAGGCAGATTGAAAGGATCTCCTTCAAGTGCTAAGAAAAAGAAAGAAAAGAAGAAGTCCTGATGTTAATTATTTTTTGTTTTTCATTTACTTTTTTTTGTGATGTTTCTGACCACTTCTCCCCTTAATGTCAGTTGTATGAAAACTATAGCGAGGAGATCTGCAATTTTTAAGTTATCTGTATGTTCTGCTAATATTTTTTGTTTGCAGGAATGTGGTCTCTCAGAACATCCTAAATGTGCTGACTGAGAAAATGGTCCTAAAGTATGGTCTTGTTGTTTTGATAGGAATGGGGGAGTGGGCGTTTTGTTTAAGGGGTTTTGTTTTTATATCCTTAATGTAGTTCATATTGTCCCAGGTCGGGTTCTTTTGGTTAGTTTTACTTTATGTGGGGACTGTTTTTTGTTTATTTAATGTATATGCTTCCCCAAATAGGGTAGAGCATTTTCATAATTTTGAAACCTTAAAATGTTATCTGCCAAGTCTAGATCCTACTTTTTTGGTTGGGGATTTTAATTGTTTTTTAAAGAATGGGGACAGAGAAGGTGGGAGTGATTGTAGGGTGGATAGCACAGGGATTTTTTTACTTGATCTGATTAAATCTTTCAATTTAAAGGATGCCTTTGGGTCTATTTCATTTTCTGAGGAGGGTTTAACTTTCTTTAGTGATAGTGGTGGGATAAAATATAAAATTGATTTGTTTTTTTATCTAAATTTTTAGGTATTGTTCATTTTCTTTAAAGCAGATGCCCTTTATGGGTAAGGTCAATTGTGATTTGAACATGAAGTATGGTAAGGGTGTTTATAAAATGAATGTGAGTTTGTTAGAAGATGTGAAGATTAAGTGTCAGTTTGTTTGGATGTATGAGAGGTGGTGTGAAAGAAAGTGGGATTTTAATAATGTGCTTATGTGGTGGGAATGGTTGAAGGTAGAAATAAAGAAGTTTTTTATTAATAAAGGCTGTGAAAAAAAGTAGAATGGAAAGGGAGTTGTATGATAAATGGTATCTGAGGTTGTTGCATTTGTATGAATTGAGAAATTGTGGTAATGATGTGCATGAGGAAATTGCTGAAGCAGGAAAGATAATTAAAAAATGTATTCATGCAAAAGGAGAGAAAATAGTTCTTATGGCAAGATTGGAGAAAATGGAAAAGGATGGGTCTTGTAGTAAATTCTTATTTAAGAAAGCTTTTGAAGGAAAGACTGGTTTTGTTAGTGTTAGTGTGAAATTAATGGTACGGATGGTGTTTTGCGTGATGTTCATGAGTTTAATAGTGATCTGTGTAAAGAAAAGACAAGAGATGTTTTATTAGAAAAGGAGTTGTTGGAAGACATTGAGATTAATTTGGAAAATATGATAATGATTTGTTAGAAAGGGATCTAAGTTTGGATGAGATTGCAGAGGTTGTTAGGAGTTTTAAGAATGGGAAGGTACCTGGTTGTGATGATTTGCTGTTGAATTTTGTACTTGCTTTTGGAATTTGATTGGGGTGGATATGTTGGATGTTTGTAAGTTTGTTTTGAGAATTAATGTTTTGCCTGGTTCAATGAGGAAAGGTTTGATTGCTTTCTTATTTAAAAAGGGTGATAAGAGAGATTTGAGGAATTGGAGGCCATACATCGTTGAATGTTGACTATAAGGTTATTGCAAAGGTGCTGGCAAATAGAATACGTGGATTGATTGGTAAGGTTGTGGGTGAAGAGCAAGGGTCCTATCTATCAAGCTCCGTACAGAGCTTGATGCCCCGTGTTTCTGGTGAGCCTGCAGGCTCGCCAGAAACAGCAGTTATGAAGCAGTGGTAACAAAGACCGCTGCTCCATAACCCTGTCCACCTGCTCTGAGCAGGCGGACAGACATCGCCGCAATTCAACGTGATCAAGTACGATCGGGTTGATTGACACCCCCCTGCGGTGGGCCGCGTGTCTGCAGGGGGCGGCTTTGCACCAGCAGCTCTTGTGAGCTGCTGGTGCAATGCTGAATACAGCGAGCATATTGCTCGCTGTATTCAGCGAGGTCTGGCGCACCTGATCCGCACTGTCGGATTAGGTCCGCCAGACTTTCTTAAATAGGGGCCCAAGTGTCTGCTGTTCCTGGGCATTAGATATCTGAAAGTTTGTTGTTACTAAATGATGTACTGTGGTATGTGAGGGAGAGGATGAGATCTGTTGCTATTGTGGATTTTTGAAAAAGCGTATGATAGGGTAGTGCATGAATTTATGTTTCATGTTTTAGAATGTTTAAGTTTTCCTGGTAAGATTATTGTATAGTTTAAATGTTTGTAATGTGATATTGTGAGTCAGAATTAGGTTAATGTTTTTTTTTGACTGAGGAATTTTGTGTTAAATTTGGAGAGCGTCAAGGTTGTCCTCTATATCCTGTGTTATTTATATGTGTCATTGAGCCATTGTTAACTAGTTTGAGGAAGGATAAATTAGTTAGAGGTGTGAATGTTCCTGGCAGTAATGGAAGGTGTTTGAAAGTGATTGGGTACATGGATGGTGTGAGTGTGGTATGTAAGGCTCAGGCTGATTTAAGGAGGGTGAAAACTTGGGTAAATGTTTTTGTATGGCTAGTGGTTTCAGAGTTAATTGGAATAAGTGTAAAGTTAAAGTTTTTGGTAATAATAGAAAGATTGATTTTGTAGATCGCCTGTGACTAATGGTGTAATTGAGATGTTAGGTGTGAAATTTGATTTGGATTTTAAAGGTATGGAAAGTTGGGAGAATGGTTTTGATAAAGTGAGCAGAAAACTTCAGTTTTGGTCTTTAAGGACTTGATCTTTGGAAGGAAAAATGTTAGTTATTACATCGGTTTTGATCCCTATTATATTATATTTAGAGGTGTTTTTTTTTCTTTTTTTCTGGAGTGCTGGTATGGAGCGTTTGAAAAGAGATGTTGTTGTTAAGAGTATGATTGTTCATGATAAGAGTTTTCCAAATGTGGATTAGTGATGTCGCGAACCTAAAATTTTGCGTTCGCAAACGCAAACTTCCGCAAAAGTTTGCGAACCGGCGAACCGGGCGAACCGCCATAGACTTCAATAGGCAGGCGAATTTTAAAACCCACAGGGACTCTTTCTGGCCACAAAAGTGATGGAAAAGTTGTTTGAAGGTAACTAACACCTGGACTGTGGTATGCCGGAGGGGGATCCATGGCAAACTCCCATGGAAAATTACATAGTTGATGCAGAGTCTGGTTTTAATCCATAAAGGGCATAAATCACCTAACATTCCTAAATTGTTTGGAATAACGTGCTTTAAAACATCAGGTATGATGTTGTATCGTTCAGGTAGTGTAAGGGTTTTTTTTTTTTTTAAATGTACACTACTGTTTTAGCAGATATGACTTGCACTGGTGTGACACTGTGCCCTGGCAGGACCTGGAACGCACACGTGTGAGGGAAACTGACTGCTATTATTTCACAGTAAAAAAAGGTTGGTTTTTTTTTTTAAATATATGTACACTACTGTTTTAGCAGATATGACTTGCACTGGTGTGACACTGTGCCCTGGCAGGACCTGGAACGCACACGTGTGAGGAAAACTGCTATTATTTCACAATAAAAAAGATTTCTTTTTAAAAATGTATGTACACTACTGTTACACCAGATATGAGTTGCACTAGTGTGACACTGTGCCCTGGCAGGACCTGGAACGCACACGTGTGAAGGAAACTGAATGCTATTATTTCACAGTAAAAAAAGGTTTTTGTTTTTTTTAAATGTACACTACTGTTTTAGCAGATATGACTTGCACTGGTGTCACACTGTGCCCTGGCAGGACCTGAAACGCACACGTGTGAAGGAAACTGACTGCTATTATTTCAAATTAAAAAAAGTTTTTTTTTTTATTTTAAATGTACACTACTTTTTTTTTTAGCAGATATGACTTGCACTGGTGTCACACTGTGCCCTGGCAGGACCTCAAATGCACACATGTGAATGAAAATGACTGCTATTATTTCAAATTAAAAAAAGTTTTTTTTTTTTTTTTTTAAATGTACACTACTGTTACACCAGATATGAGTGGTGGCACTGGGCAAGTAGGCACAGTATACACTGTGAGCCTGAGCTGGCAGGCAGGCTGAAATTAGATTACACAGGGGAAAAAAAAACAGACGTTGTTCTAGCCCTAAAAAGGGCTTTTTGGGGTGCTGTCCTTACAGCAGAGATTAGATGAGTCCTTCAGGACTGTAGTGGACACTGAATACACTAGCCTAGCTATAGATTTCCCTATTAAAGAATTATAGAATGCAGGCTCCGAATGAATCAAAATGGATGCTGTCCAGGAGGTGGGAGGGTCAGGGAGGGAGTGTCTGCTGCTGATTGGCTGGAATGTGTCTTGTGACTGTGAGCTACAGGGTCAAAGTTTACTCAATGATGATGAATAGGGGGCGGATCAAACATCGCATATGTTCGCCGTCCCCTGCGAACGCGAACATGCTATGTTCGCTGCGAACTATTCGCGGCAGAACTGTTCACGACATCACTAATGTGGATATCTTGGCTATGAAATATGTTAGTAGGTGTGTGGTCGTGAGTGGTAAGGATATCATGGCTGGTTGTATGGTAAAGTATGGTTGTGGAAATGTTTTAAGACAATATGGTTTGTTTGAGATTGATATAAATAAACCAGTATGTTTTGATGTTCCATGGTTTTACGTAAGGGTGGAATGATGGATTCAAAAATATGGTTTGTAGAATGTTAGTAGGGAGATGTGGTGTGAAAATAGAATGGTGTTGAAAATGTTGGAGAAGAAGGAAGGTCTTGAGTTAATTGGGGGTTTAAATGAGAAGGAATGTGTGTTGCTGTGAAAAAACGTGTGTAATAAGCATTTGATGAATAGGCAGAAAGATATTAGTTGGATGAGTGTGCATAAGTGTTTGCCGACAAGGGATTTTCAGAGAGTGTGTAGTTTAGTGGCTTCAGAAGTGTATCCTAGAGATGGTTGTTGTCAAAGTGAGAGTTTTATTCATTTGTTTTGGAATTGTGAGTATGCTAGGGATGTTTGGAGAAGTTTGAGTATGATGATTAAGGGTCAGAGTTTTTTACTTTTAATATGATGATGTATGGTTTGTGTGGAAGTGGTGTGGATAAGGAGAAAGCAAGATTGATATGGTTGTTAGCATGTTGTGTAAAGAAGGTGTTGTGGGATGTGCGTAATATATTGATTTTTAATAAAGAGGTAGTTAGTGTACGTGATTGTGTGGGCATAATCCGTGGGAAGTTGTTTTTGTATTTTTCTTTTGATAGGAGGCTAGATGGGGAATTATCAAGCAATAAAGAAGTCACCATGATGAGAACAATCACTAGGCTTCTATAGGAGGCGCTTAACTCTTACATAAATGTATGTATGGATGAAAAGATATATATACCTATGTAAAAGAGTATCAAATGGCAATGAAACAAATGTCAATATTTAGAGCAATATATAACCACACAAAATATATTCTATATGTAAAGTACTATATGTTAGTTAAAATTATTAATACAAATCAATAATCTGGGCAAACCAGATCTGGAAAGTCCAGCAGATGTCCTCAAGTGTTCCCCAATACTTGAAAAGGCCGCTCTCTGTCTTTACCCAGAGGGCTGATGCAATTCTGTGATGTCAAAACAAAAACAAGAACAGAGGCGCCACATGTGTAGGTCAATAAAACCAAAACATCCAATAAAGGAGCAGAATAAGGGTACTCACAAAGGAGGCGGCACTCTCTCGTGCCAATAGGAGCAGGCTGGTTTTCAACAGCAAACCAGCTGGCTGTGTATGGATCTTCCCCAAATATGCTGGAAGTCTCTGTCTTCTGAATCCCAGACCAGTGCTCCTAATGATGATAACGATCTCCAGCCGAAACCAACAACAGCTGCACAAGAAGTTAAAAAAAAAAAAAATCTTTTTTTTTTTTTTTTTTTTTTTTTTGTAGGTGACCAAATACTTATTTTCCACCATAATTTGCAAATAAATTCTTTCCAAATCAGACAATGTGATTGTCTGGATTTGTTTCCACATTTTGTCTCTCATAGTTGAGGTATACCTGTGATGAAAATTACAGGCCTCACTCATCTTCTTAAGTGGGAGAACTTGCACAATTGGTGGCTGACTAAATACATTTTTTCCCCACTGTATATAGCACAAAAAAAAAAAATAGTCTGAGAGAAGAGCACGAGTTAGTAACAAGGTGGTACTTCTTCTATGCATGTTAGTAAAGGTGGTATACAAGTAGAAGGTGAATTATACTGTATCTAGAGCAGGTAATAAACTCAGACAGGTGAAAAATCCCATATAACTTGTGTCCCTGTGTTTGCAGGAGAAATAAATGGTTATGATACTGAGATATTAATCTAGGACATCTCTAATAGAGTGGTTTCTGCATTTCCCTTTTTAGGGAAGGGGATAATAACCCATTGTTGTAATAATATAGGCCTAGAGAGACCTTAGGTTCAACCAAAAACAGGCTATAATAGTATAGTTTTAAATATAACAACTTGTACTAAAACATCAAAGTTATCACACTAAAGAGCTACATATTGTGAATTGCTAACAGTTCTGAGCATATCAACACTTTTCATCTAGCGTATAGGTGAGATACCCAACTGGATTTAAGGATGTGTCGATAAGGTTGGGAAGGAACCTGGACAATATGAGCTAATATAATTAACAATGCAAAGAAAGGTCTGTACAGTATAAAAAACTTAATAAAGTTAACCTGTAAGTGAGGGGAGGTCACCTAGGACCCAAGCTCTATTGCGCATGAGGAGTAGGCTGTCACAGGAGGGTATATGGTGATGGAGATTATGTCTTGTTGAACATTATAACCCAGTTATCCCTTTGAGGTACAATGAGAAACTAAAACACGTCATGTTAACTGATCTAGGCCCTCATGTAATCTCAATGACAAAGGGCGCTCTAAGATAACACCAGGGGCTATATCTTACTTTCAGCCTATAGGCATCATATAGGTATTTCCCCCAGAATAAATACTATAAAAATAGTGAGAAAGTAACATCATTTTGGGAAACACAAATCACTCGTCAACATTAGGACCCATGCCGGTCTCTCAGGCAAAGTGTGAGTAAGACAAGGTAGTTGATAATATAAAGTTAGCCAACCCCAGTTCTGCCAATCTTGATTCTTAGGAGAGTGGTGCGTTCTGATAGTTTCAGAGTTGGGAGACCTCCAATAGGAGACAGAACATGTGGCACTAGTATATAGGGGAACTAGATGTTGTAGGACTTAGCGCCACCTGTAGGACAATTTACTCTCGGGATTAAGTCCCCACTTTCAAGAGGGGAAGCTGATTGGGGCGTGATCTCATCCAAGAATAGGGGGTCAAGTCCAGATTGAAGACTTTGGATAGGTGAGACATTTTTAACTTGTTTAGAGTATTTAGGGACATGGGCAGAAAGATCCTCTCTCATCTCCAAATGATCATGTGTATCATGGTCTCCTCAGCGTAGGAGCTAACAAGCGACTCTACAGGAAATAAGGAACCTTTAGGATTGTCGTTGTACTTGTCAAATCCAGTCTGGGTTGAATTGGTGGCAGTTCTTATAACCTGAATAAGATCATCATGGTGGTAGTCTATTTTGATCAGTAACTTTCTTAGCATATTATTAATATGAGCCTCCATATTGAGTGGGGGTGTCCCAGCATATACAGAACGTCTCATAAGACAAAAACTGGAGCCTTCCAATGTAAGGAGGTTCTATATATAGACCTTATGAACGTTACTGATGGGCTAAATATGAGTGGAAAGTTAGTCATATATGTAAGTAGTATCGGTGAAGATATCGGTTAAGATCCTGGGGATGACCTTGACATTACAGTAATCAATATTAAGGGGTACACACTAATACTCTGACAGTCCCGCATTTTCCAAAGTGGCAGGAAAAGCTTCTTATCTAGATTAGGAAACTGTCCCATGGTCTGTGACTCCAGCTAGGCATGAGAGTACTATGTGGGCAACCGTCAAGCAGTTAGGGCGTAGTGTTTGAGATCAGTGTTTAGAGCTGAGCCTAGAACCGTGCCGTTATATTTATAGTTACAATGTCTGTGGACTGTGATGTTTACCAGGTATTCCTTGGGTCCTCCAAGTTCCGGCTGTACGAGATCTAAAGGGCCTAGGCAGGCAAACACTCAGGGTCACCTCCGCGTGCATGGGGTGAAAGTGTAACACAGCTGGCTGCCGCAGAGCGCAAAGACTGTACCCCGGTCTCTTCTCTGGCAATTCGTTCACCGAGGCATCTGTCTTCAAACAGGGTGCGCACCGGTAAGTGTAGGGCAGGATTCAGGAGTCTCTGGAAGCTGGATGCAATAATATACCTCAGAAGAGCCCATTCTGACTATGGCTCTTCCTTTGGTTTTCTGCACGATATGTCAGATGGCGTCTTAGTGCTGAGAAGGGGATATATGCCTCCGGAGCGGGGTTCCGACTTTCTGGTGTGTGGGGGAGAAGATCTGCAGGGCAGTGGTATCAAGGTCTCGGTTGTATCCAGTGCTGCATTGCTGTATCGAGTGCTAGGCCTCTGTGCCAAAAATTTCGGGTGACTGCTGGAATCTCAAGTTGTCTGCTAATATGTGTAGGAATTAGTCTTCATATGTTGTAGGCTTTCAGCATCTACTTTTGGCAAATAAATTTGGGTCAAATTCAGCCTTTATTCCCTTTTTATTAGATTTTACATGGAGCTCCTGTATAGTGTGACCTCTCTGTTTAGCGGTTAGCTCTGCCCCCCTCAGTTCTCTATTTTTTTTTAAGCATATGATTCTGGATATTCTTTTCTTCCTTAACTGTTCACACAGGTCCACAACCCCAACAGAGTGGAAAAGGTGCGCTACATCGAGGCCACATAGCCAAACAATTAGTTATTGAGTGCACCTTTGGTGTATTGAAGAGCTGTTCCAGATGCTTGGACATCTCCGGCGGGGTTGTTCCATATGCCCCCTCCAAAGTCTCTTTTATTTTTCTTATATGCTGTATGTTACAAAACATTGCCATTAACATCTCTGACATAGATCTGGAGAGCTTGGATGTCCCCGAGTATGGCGATCAGTTACCTCGATTAGAGGAAAATGATGCAAGGGGAGTCCAAGCTCGAGCCACCTATATTCAGTTTGTTTTTGGTGAAAAATGTTGTCAGCAATGACAGAATAACATACAGTATTTTAATTTCTGCAGTATTATTTTACACTATTGTTTTTATTGCAAAAGATGATATATTTTGGATATGTTGCACTTATTGTCATTTAAATATTGACTAAATTATATTTTATTTTACTGTCTTGCTATTGACCAAAAGTGGTTCATTTTGGCTATCTTGCAATTGTCCAATGCAAAGGTTTGTCATAATCAATCTTTAAATAAATATGTTCAAATAAATAAAAAAATGGTGTACACTTGAGTCTGTTTTTCATTTCATTGGCAATATATTTTTGGAATAAATGTTTTTAGGGTTTTGTTTACAAGGTTTTAATCTCTCGTATTTGGTAATGTTAAAGTGACAGTATAGTCACAGTTAAACCATCATGAATCATAAAGGGCCTGTTATTGCAAGCAACATTCCTATTTAAAAGGCTGAATGGACCTCGCCGGGATCGAACCTGCAACAGTGTCTTAGCACGCTGAACTTCAGGCAAATGCTGTGACATAAATTACAGGTTAGATTGTTGTTCCTGATATACAATCTAGTTGATTACAGTACACAGGTTGTACCACCCGATTTCTAAAAGACAGAATGCGTGAACATCTCACTTCTCTTGAACGAGATCCTCCAAAAACTCCCATAGCCAAAGATTACTTTAAACATGGGGATGTAAGCAATAATAAAAAAGCATTTAAATTCCAAGCAATTGACTATGTTCCTCAGAATAATAGAGGAGGAGATAGAATTAGGAACGTTTAGATAGAGAAGCTCAATGGATTTTTAACTTGGGGACCAAAGAACCTAAAGGCATAAATTCAAGATGGGATATTGACCTATTTCAGGGAAAATGAAACCCTAATAAAGCCCTAAGCTACCTGTTAAGTCTGAATTTTATATTCCCCCTTTCTTCACTCATTTGCCTCACTGTGTATTGTTTTCTTTGCCTCGTATAGAGTTTACAAACTAAAAACAAATAGATCTACATACGGCGAGATTACTAGTCTTGCGTTAGCCTTAAAAGCAGCGTTTAATGGGTCCCAACGCTGCTTTTAACGCTCGCTGGTATTACGAGCAGGTACAGGTGTACAGCTCACTTTTTTTCCGTGACTCGAGTTTACCGCAAATCCCCTTACATCAATTGCGTATCCTATTTTTTCAATGGGACTTGCCTAACGCCGGTATTATGAGTCTTGGAAGAAGTGAGCGGAACAGCCTCTCCTGTCAAGACTCCTACCGCATTTAAAAGTCAGTAGTTAAGAGTTTTATGGGCTAATGCCGTAACATAAAACTCTTAACTAAAGTGCTAAAAAGTACACTAACACCCATAAACTACCTATTAACCCCTAAACCGAATCCCCCCCCCACATCGGAAACACTTAAATAAAGTTTTTAACGCCTAATCTGCCGACCGGACATCGCCGCCACTTTGATAAATATATTAACCCCTAAACTGCCGCACTCCCGCCTTGCAAACACTAGTTACATTTTATTAAACCCTAATCTGCCGTCCCTTACATCACCGACACCTACCTACATTTATCAACCCCTAATCTGCCGCCCCCAACGTCGCCCAACCCCTAAACCCTAAGTCTAACCCCCCCAACTTAAATATAATTTATATGAAACGAAATAAAATTACTATCATTAACTAAATTATTCCTATTTAAAACTAAATACTTACCTATAAAATAAACCCTAAGATAGCTACAATATAACTAATAGCTGCACTGTAGCTATCTTAGGATTTATTTTTAGTTTACAGGCAACTTTGTATTTATTTTAACTAGGTACAATAGTTATTAAATAATACTTTGTTTAAAGAAGTTGTTGAATCTTTGCAAAATTTGCGAAAAAAACTGTGCAAATGTTAAATTCTCTAATAGTACATATGGCAGTGGCATTTTTATGTATTGTACTAAACAAAATGGTTTTATTCAAATTGGTACTTTAAATATTGACCTTCCCCACAGTTTACTACAAAATAAGAATGTGTTTTCTTTCATGTAATTAGCAAGAGTCCATGAGCTAGTGACGTATGGGATATACATTCCTACCAGGAGGGGCAAAGTTTCCCAAACCTTAAAATGCCTATAAATACACCCCTCACCACACCCACAAATCAGTTTTACAAACTTTGCCTCCCGTGGAGGTGGTGAAGTAAGTTTGTGCTAGATTCTACGTTGATATGCGCTCCGCAGCAAGTTGGAGCCCGGTTTTCCTCTCAGCGTGCAGTGAATGTCAGAGGGATGTGAGGAGAGTATTGCCTATTTGAATGCAGTGATCTCCTTCTACGGGGTCTATTTCATAGGTTCTCTGTTATCGGTCGTAGAGATTCATCTCTTACCTCCCTTTTCAGATCGACGATATACTCTTTTATATACCATTACCTCTGCTGATTCTCGTTTCAGTACTGGTTTGGCTTTCTACAAACATGTAGATGAGTGTCCTGGGGTAAGTAAATCTTATTTTCTGTGACACTCTAAGCTATGGTTGGGCACTTTTATATAAAGTTCTAAATATTTGTGTTTAAACATTTATTTGCCTTGATTCAGGATGTTCAATATTCCTTATTTCAGACGGTCAGTTTCATTATTTGGGATAATGCATTTGAATAATCAAATTTTTTTCTTACCTTAAAATTTGACTTTTTTCCCTGTGGGCTGTTAGGCTTGCGGAGGCTGAAAATGCTTCATTTTATTGCGTCATTCTTGGCGCAGACTTTTTTGGCGCAAAAAATTTCTAAGTTATTTCCGGCGTCGTACTTGTCACCGGAAGTTGCGTCATTTTTGACGTTTTTGCGCCAAAAGTGTCAGCGTTACCGGATGTGGCGTCATTTTTGGAGCTAAAAGCATTTAGGCGCCAAATAATGTGGGCGTCTTTTTTGGTGCTAAAAAATATGGGCGTCATTATTGTCTCCACATTATTTAAGTCTCATTGTTTATTGCTTCTGGTTGCTAGAAGCTTGTTCATTGTCATTTTTTTCCCATTCCTGAAACTGTCATTTAAGGAATTTGATCAATTTTGCTTTATATGTTGTTTTTTCTCTTACATATTGCAAGATGTCTCAGATTGACCCTGGATCAAAAGCTACTTCTGGAAAAACGCTTAACTGAGTTCAGTTCTACCAAAGCTAAGTTCATTTATTTTAAATGTTATAAATGTTTATCTTTAGCTATGGTTTGTAATAAGTTATTATGATAAACTTTTACATGCAGATTCCATTAGTATTTATGCTTTATATATTGCCATTCTTTTTACATCTTATGTACAAGAAATATTTAGAAGATTTATAAGAAATATTTTTCTGATTCTATTTTAAAGGCTTTGTCTGACTTTGTGCCTTCTAATAAAAATTTTTAGGTCTTTCACTTCTTTTTTAATTATTGAAGTTTCAAATGACCAACAAACATACTGATTTATCCTTCTCTGATGATGTTTTTTCTCTTTCAGAATTTTCTTCATCAGATATTGACACTAACAAATCTACTTTTTTATTATTTTTTTATTAAAGTACATTTGTTCTTTGTTGAAAAGGTGTTGATTATTTTGGATATTAAGGTAACTAGTTATTTAAGACTAGCTGACTCTATTTCTGCCTATTTATTCTTCTGTGTTTTCAGAGGTTTTCTTTCCAATTCCCCATACTAGGGAATGGAATAGGCTGAGAATTTTCTTTTATTCCTTCTTCAAAGGTTTTAAACTATATTCTTTGCCAGCAGTTAAATTCAATTTGGAGGGTTCTCCAATTTATTGGGGCTATCTCTACTCCTACTAATTATGCTATTGTTTCTATAGCAAAATAGTATTTATTTTCCTTTAGATGGTTGTATCTTATTTATGGAAAATTATTTAGTTTCAGGTACTTTTCTTGGTCCTGTGATTTATTTGGATGTTGCAATTGCTTCATTTTTGTTCTGTTTACTTTAAGATCAAGTATCAGATTATGATTTATTTTAGCATTTTTAAGGGACAACATTTACTAGACTAGGTGCTGTTGCATTTGTCTTGTTGTTTTGCATTTATTGATTATGCAAGTCCACTGTATTGACTGTTCCTTTAACTGGTTTATCATGCTAATAATTTCATTTGTGTCTTCATTTTATTGAATATTTTCGCAAATGAGGGTTAATCTATATCTTTAGCTAGAAGAATTTTGTGATTTAAAAAAAAAATAAAAAAAAATCCATATTTCTTTTGTTCTAAGATAATCAATTATTTGTTTTATAATTGGATTAAATTCTTAACTGTTACTCTGGGCTTCAAGATTGAGTTCTAAGACTAAAACTTTAAGCTTATACTAGTTTGGTTGTTCTTATTAAGGAACGAATTCCTGAATTCTTTCCCAAGTAACATGTTTATAATTGGAAATTTTTCAGTTCAAAATCAGCTCCCTAATATTGCGATGTATGTCTCGTATTCCAGCTTGGCTGGCAAGGGGCAGGTTAAGACTTCTTTGAAATTTATTTGCTTCTATTCAGTCCAAATTTCTTTGATTTTATTCCAGTAAGGCTAAAACTCTCTTTTAAGTGTGTTTGGGTCCTATATATTTTGGGTTCTGTTGAAGCATGGCTGGGCACCCATGGGGTTCAAGCGCTGCTCAGACCTGGAATCTTCTGGGGTATTTCTTCCAGTTCCATTTTTAGGAAATGGGTTTTGGAGTTTTATTCAAACTATTCTGCCTTTTTTTGGTCAGTGATAGCATTATTTGTTTTCATTAGATACAATAAATGCATATTTTCATTTTTCTGTTTTCATTCAGATTATTTTCTGAGGATGCGGAATCTCATATAATTCACTTGCTCTTCAGGACATAGTTAGAGGTTCTTTTTTTCAAAAGCTCTTGATTCCTCACACAAAGGTCACCTTTTTTAGGTTTCCAGATAGTTTGTGTCACTGTCTTTGTCTCTATCAGACAAGGGACAATTTTATTGTGTTCCGTTTCTCGGTACCTTTAGTCTCTATTATTTCCTTCAGTTGCTATATATGCATAGAAGTTTTAGGTCTTATGGCCACAGCATTGGATTTAATTCCCTTTGCTCATTTTCAATAGAAATAACCTTTTCCAGTCTTTTATGCTGAATTATGGTGCAGGGATTCTAGGATTTCACATTTTATTTTTTATTTTTTTAAAATGTATTTTTATTGAGGTAAAATTAGCTTTTACAATACAGTCATATCGGAAAAGATACAAACTATACACATCCTGTAGGAATAACACATATCAAGCAAGTACAATACATCATATGGAAGCATCAACACTCATCAAATCAACAGGATATAATATTCTGGTTACCTCATTTTTTTAAGATTGTTGGATCGTAATGTCCTCCAAGCAAACAGGCCCACTTAGGGGGCCAGAAACCTTAGCCAGTCACTGAGGACCCAAAAACAAAGTGAAAATCAGAGAGTCTAGTGTCAATGTGAATGAAATAGCGTCAAAGTTGGGAGTCCATAGATACTATTGAAGTATAGAAGTACAGCAGTGTACTTAAGTTATTCCAAGTTAATGTATTATAGTCTACTCGACAAACTGATAGAGGAGATATATTGATATGGGCTTCTGTTACTACTGCAAACCTGGGTAGAGACAAACATTGAACATTATTAAGTACCCAGGATCGCCACTCTAGAAAAATAAGACTGTAGTGACTGCATCTTGCATAACTCTGTAAATTAGTAGGGGAGTAAATGTAGCTAGTCATCCTAGATCAGCTGGTACAAGATGAGTAGGGTTCGCATCTAAGGTTGCAAGCTTAGGAAAATGAGTAATCTATCTGGAGAAATACATGGGGATCGCATATATTAATCACTCAAAATCTTCGAACTTAGATCATCACATCAGCAGTTCTAACACATTTGTCAAACATATAAACAAGCTAACATCAACATTAAGATTATGATAGCAAACAGTCTGTAAACATTAGACACATAAAACAATCCTAACAAATCTATTTATTGTAAAGATCCGAAGAGCCCTTTTTTCACGCTCATATAGGTGCAGGATGCGGTAAGGGCTCTGCGAACAGGGCAGAGACTACCTAACTCTGCTAAAGGGGTGTGGAGGATAAGGTGATTATCCCTTCCCACACAGTTTTTTTCTTCCTTTTTTTTTTCCTCCCTTTTTTTAAAAAAAAGAAAAAAAAAAGGGGGGGGAAGAGGGGAGGGAGGGAAAGAAAAGGTCGGAGAGGAAGGGAAGAGGGGAGTGGAAGAGGGGAAAGAAGGAGGGGGAGAGGGGGAAAGAAGGAGGGGGAGAGGGGAAAAGAGAGGGGAGGGAGAAGAGGGGGGAGAGGGGGGAAGAGAGGGGAGGGAGAAGAGGGGGAAGAGGGAAGGAGGAAAGGAGACAAGAAAGGGAAAGGGGGGGTGAAAGGGAAGGAGGGTAGAAAGGGAGGGAAGGGAAGGTTGGGAAGGGAGGGGGAGAAGGTGGGAAGGGAGGGGGGAAAGGAAGGAAGGGGGGGAAAAGGGAGGGCGGGAAGGGAAAGGGGTGCAGAGCCTAAAATGATAATAAAGTCCCACTTAATAAGCAAACAGTGGTTCTCAAGTCGTTTGCAGATGGAAATACTTTCTCTCTCCTCAGTGCATAATCTCAGAGAGGGGCCACAGTAGAGATGAGGGGTTTGTCTTTCTACAGGGCATATATGGAAAAGGGATCTTAACCAGACCTCTAATAGGGCCCTAAGGTTATTAAATTCGATGGTAACCTGAGCACAAATCAAAATTAACTAGGTAAGTTCTATATTGTTGGTTATACGCTATAAAAGCATCACTCTCTTCAGCTCTCAGGGTGTCCACTTTAACACTAGACTGACCCCTATTTACATAAATTTGGCTACTGTGATCTAGAATTTATCGTATTCATTTTACTTAGTGTAATAACTATAAGAATTATCTGTTTCTCACCAGGTCAATCTCAATAAAATATTGTTTACTCTAATATAGTTGGGTTTGTGACTTTTCATTATAAACCAAAGGATGGGTAACGGGTCACAGGATATTCAAACATAACTCCACAATGTGGGGCGGACTAAAAGATATAATCTTTATAAAAGCTCGTGTGCAGTATTAGACTGAGATGGTTGGCTTGCATGTGTACATTTAAATGTTGTATAAGGCATATCCCTCCCACACTGGATTCACTCATCAAACTAAGCAGAATTCATTTATAGGACCGAACATGTATTATGGACTCTCTTCTAGGGAACATATTAATGAGGGGGATCAAGGAGGCAGGAAACACCCCAACTGCACAATAAACTTAAAGTGAAAATTAGTAAGATGACGCACAGCTAATATGTGAGCCCTGTCAGCCTCTGACTCCCCACCCCAGTCCCAGGATATATATGATAAAATCGAAGACTTAAGTTGCACAGACCAGTACAGTTCAGTACTATTATAGAATGTTTAAACATGAGTGTATTGAATAAGACATACAGTATATTATAAATTTCCAATCCTGAAATGTATAGGGAGCCCATCCAAGTTCAGACCTCGTGGCTTCATACAAACAGGCTCCCCACACCTAGGTACGATCGCTACCCCCCACACCACAAACCCGTTCCATATATACAAAAAATTGGTGCACAAAGGAGGTAAATTTGTAGGTGTCCACCCTGTCTCAGTTGCTTTACATTTATGAGAGCAAAATCCTCCGCTTCAACTAAAGCAGCCAAGGCAACAGTGTTCAAGACTCAGTGCGGGGTAAACAGCAGGGACCAAGAGCTGTACTAGTACTGAGCAGACCGCATCCCCGTTTGTGACCAATACCTCACCCGACTCCGACTGGGTCATGAATGTCAGACAGCCAAGTGCCCCCAAGCAGTATGGTCCCAAGCTGTAGGGCTATATCCAGATCTAAAGCGGCTGCGGGACTCAGGTCAGTAAAATGGCGGCAGACCACTTTCTCCTTACTCACGTCGGCAGTGTCATGTCCGCGGGCGCTGGTCACACACCAACCCACATCTCCACCAGTAACCTTAACTGCTTCCGTTACTTCACTGCCATAAGCGGGGGCTTCCTTGTACACATAGACACTGTGCTTGAGTGCCCATAGGTCACGATGCAGCCCACCAGGTGATCCACTAGCGCTGCCGAAGCTATCCACCACAGCTACAGCCTGCGACCGCGACTCCTGAGGGTAGGTAGGCATATCAGGAGCTTCCGCCATGTTTAGCTGAATGATGTCGATCTGTACTCTGGGGCTTGTCTCCTCCTTCACAGCAGGCTCATGTCGCCTTACACCGGTGTGCTCCGCTTCTACAGCTGCTATTAGGGTGTCAAATCTATTGAGTATCAGCAGCTCATGCCTCGCAAACAGGGCTTGAATCTCAGAAAAGATGGCTCCCTCCATGCTATTGATGAGATCTTCAGCGCTGAAAAAGGCTGCAAGCTTGCAATCATTAGGTCCCCAGCTAAAGTCCTCTTCAATATCCCACTGCAGGGTGCAATTATCTTTAGGATCCTGTTGGAAATCTTCCTAGAGGTTAGATTAGTATAATTTAAAGCAAATAAATTCAGGAGCCTCTTTAGTATGCGTCTTGCTTCTTCAGCTACAGGCTCCGCCCCCAGGATTTCACATTTTAAATCTTCGAATTCTAATATTTATCTCTTGATTTGATGGTTAAGATCACCATCATTTAGTTCTACAGGTCTCTTCGTTTCTTTCAACCTGGACCATGATCTTTACAGATGCGAGTCTTTTTGGTTGAGAGGCTGTCTGAGGATCTCTGTCAGCACAAGGGGTTTGGAAATCTCAGGAGGCGAGATTACCATTTGATATTTTAGAACTCCGTGTTTTCTCAGAATTTTTCAGTTAGTTTCTTTTTGAAGAAGAGACGTTTTATGTTTTTCAAACAATATCACTACTATGGTGTATGTCAATCATCAGAGTAGGACTATCAGTCCTTAGGTTGTGACAGAAGTGTCTCGGATATCAGCTTGGGCTAAATCCAGCTCCTATCTAAATTCTGTGTTTTTTTCCCAGGTATAGATATTTGGGAAGCGGATTATCTCTGTTAATCCAGCTTTTCCTCCGGGAGAATGGTCTCTCTTACCCAGATATGTTTTTCATCTCATCTGAATAAAGAACTTCCCAGGGGACTATTAAAGTCCGGGAATCTTCAGGCGGAAGTAGTGTATGCATTGATATTTCTTTGGAATTATCTTTTTGCCTATTTCTTTCCGCCTCTAGTTTTTCTTCCAAAATTCTTATGGAGTATTTGTTTGTTATGCTGGTAGTTCCAGCATGGCCTCTCAGGTTTTGGTATACGAATCTCATTCGGATGGCCAGTTGCCAACGTTGGACACCTCCGTTTAAACCAGACCTTTTCTTTCTCACGGCCATTTTTTTTCCATCAGGTTCTCAAATCATTAAATTTGAAGGGATGGAGATTGAACGCTTGGTTTTTAGTCACAGAGGTTTTTCTGACTCATTGATTAATACTATGTTTCAGGCTCATAAAACTGTCTCTAGAAAGATTTATATTGAGTCTGGAAGACCTACTTTTCTTGGCATTCTTTTAAAATTCATAGAATTTTATTATTTTTTCAGGTTGGTTTGGATAAGATTTTGTCTTCAGTTCTTTGTTAAGGAAAAATCTCTACTCTTTCTGTTCTTTTTATTACAGAAAAGATTGCTAATCATCCTGATATTCATTGTGTTGTACAGGTTTTGGTCCATATCACGCCTGTGATTAATTCAATCTCTCCTCTTTGGAGTCTCAATTTGGTACTGAGGGCTTTACAGGCTCCTCCGTTTGAAACTATGCATTTTCTGAACATTAAATTACTTTCTTGGAAAAGTATTGTTCCTTTTGGTTATTTCTTCTACTAGAAGAGTTTTTGAGTTATCTGCTCTTTTTTGTGAATATCCTATTCTGATTTTTCATCAGGATAAGGCAGTGTTACTTCCTGATATTTATCACTTTTTTCAGGTTTTGATTCATATCAAACCTGTCATTAAGCCAATTTCTCCTCCTTGGAGTCTTAATTGGGTTCTGAAGGTTTTTCAGGTTCTTCTATTTTGAGCATATGCTTGCTCTGGACATTCATTACTTTCATGGAAAGTGTTGTTCCTTTTGGCCATCTCTTCTGCTAGAAGAGTTTTTGAATTATCTGCTCTTTCTTGTGAATCTCCTTTTCTGATTTTTCATCAGGATAAGGCGGTGTTGCGAACTTCTTTTAAATTTTTACCTAAGGTTGTGAATTCTAACAACATTAGTAGAGAAATTGTGGTTTCTTCATTGTGTCCTAATCCTAAGAATTCTAAGGAAAGATCGTTGCATTCTTTGGATGTAGTTAGAGCTTTGAAATATTATGTTGAAGCTACTAAAGATTTCCGAAAGACTTCTAGTCTATTTGTTATCTTTTCCGGTTCTAGGAAAGGTCAGAAGGCCTCTGCCATTTCTTTGGCGTCTTGGTTAAAGTCTTTGATTCATCATGCTTATGTCGAGTCGGGTAAAACTCCGCCTCAAAGGATTACAGCTCATTCTACTAGGTCAGTTTCTACTTCCTGGGCGTTTAGGAATGAAGCTTCGGTTGATCAGTTTTGCAAAGCAGCAACTTGGTCTTCTTTGCATACTTTTACTAAATTCTACCATTTTGATGTGTTTTCTTCTTCTGAAGCAGTTTTTGGTAGAAAAGTACTTCAGGCAGCTGTTTCAGTTTGATTCTTCTGCTTATAATTTCAGGGGTTTTTTTTCATTATAAGATTTAAACTTTGTTTTGGGTGTGGATTATTTTCAGCGGAATTGGCTGTCTTTATTTTATCCCTCCCTCTCTAGTGACTCTTGCGTGGAAGATCCACATCTTGGGTATTCATTATCCCATACGTCACTAGCTCATGGACTCTTGCTAATTACATGAAAGAAAACATAATTTATGTAAGAACTTACCTGATAAATTCATTTCTTTCATATTAGCAAGAGTCCATGAGGCCCACCCTTTTTTATGGTGGTTATGATTTTTTTTGTATAAAGCACAATTATTCCAATTCCTTATTTTTTATGCTTTCACACTTTTTTCTTATCACCCCACTTCTTGGCTATGCGTTTAAACTGATTTGTGGGTGTGGTGAGGGGTGTATTTATAGGCATTTTGAGGTTTGGGAAACTTTGCCCCTCCTGGTAGGAATGTATATCCCATACGTCACTAGCTCATGGACTCTTGCTGATATGAAAGAAATGAATTTATCAGGTAAGTTCTTACATAAATTATGTTTTTAGACAATTCAGATGCATGTGTTACACCATCTGCTCCTCCTCTGTATAAAAACACTTATTCAGATTTTCCATGCTGTGAGAATATTCCAGTATTTCCTCTGGCACGCCCACCTGCTTTTCTGAAAATGAGGTAATCTCAGCTGAAAAGTTACAATTTCTAATGGCCCATTATGATAAAATATCTAAAGAATTTGATGATATGGAGATTGCTTTGCATAAGGCAAAAGGGTCTCTGGGTCAGGAAATAAATCAGACTTAGAGCGTAAATGACAATTTTATCTCAGTAACTGACTTCTGTTAAAACTGCAACTGACAGATATAAAACTGATTTTGCTAACCTGAGACATACTTCTGATGCTAAATTAGAAAAATCTGACAAATTGTTACTAGAACGGACTGACAACGGATTTAAAATGAGCAAAAGACACACAACGCATTGTTATTAAAGATCCAGTTTCTGTTGACATGAAACAGCCACATTATAATCTTAAAGCAACTGAGACAAGGGCTATTTTATCTGAAATAGGCTTAGCACCAATTAATAAAGGCTCTGTTGATTATTTTAATGGATTTTGTAAATGGACTGTGCAATTTTTGCGTTGGGAAACTGGTAATGATTTACAACTGATTGACGTTTTCCTTAAGGGATTGGGATCACAAAAGTTCCTGTTTTAGAGGGCTTTGCACACTCATTTTCACAGTTGATTGACAGATGCTGCCATAAGTTGTTTTATGTCACAAATAGGTTCCAGTTACACAAATCCTTTGCACCCCTCTCTGAGTCTATTACAGATACTGCAAATAGATTTGTTGTTTTTCTAGCTGCATGTGACAACAAAGCACATGGAAAAGACACAAACTGATTTACATAACAGTAAAATCATTTGTGAATGAATTCTTCCATTAGTTCACACATAATGACTTTATGCTATGGTGACATGACTGATGTTGACTTCCATACTTGGACTGAGCGTTTGCAAATAGAAGCTGATGGACATTATCAGTATAACCACTGTAGCTGTAATTTCAGATCAGGGACAGAGAACATGTAGAGAAGCTACCCAGCAGAAAGAGAACAACACATGGCCAGCAGAGGGAGCCCACAATTGGGGTAGAACTGACTTTATAGGAAGGTCTGTAAGATTTGTAAGGGAAGTCATTGGTGACAATGCACAGATGCTCTTAGCACCATTTTCACAGTTGATTGACAGATGCTGTAAAAAGCAGTTTGCTGTGACATAGTTTTTAAGTTACAAAATGAATCCTTTACTTCTCTAATTCCTATATGATTTTTTGTAGTCTATTTCAGGAACAACAAAGTGATTTTAACATATTTTTTCTTAGACTACAGTGGTTTGTATATATGTAAATAAGCATGCTATGCAATATAAGTTGTGTTAAAACTAACGGCTAAATTACGAGTTGTGCGTTAAGGTAAAAAAGCAGCGTTAAGAGGTCCTAATGCTGCTTTTTATGCCCGCTGCTATTACAAGTCTTGCAGGTTTAGGGGCACCGCACACTTCTTTGGCCTTACCGCAAAACGACTCCCGTAAACTTTGTAAAGTCTTTTTTCTATGGGATTTCCATAGCGCCAGTATTACGAGTCTGTCCTGAGAGGCCAAAAAGTGAGCAGTACACCCTCTACCTCCAAGATCCCTAACGCATTTAAAAGTCAGTAGTTAAGAGTTTTATGGTACAAACGCCGTAACATAAAACTCATAACTAAAGTGCTAAAAAGTACACTAACACCCATAAACTACCTACTAACCCCTAAACCGAGGCCCTCTCGCATCGCAACCCCTAATCTGCCGCTACGGACATCGCCTCAACTATAATAAACATATTAACCCCCTAAACCGCCACACTCCCGCCTCGCAAACATTAATGAAATATTATTAACCCATAATCTGCCATCCCTAACATCGCCGCCACCTACCTACATTTATTAACCCCAAATCTGCTGCCCCCAACGTCGCCACCACTGTACTAAATGCATTAACCCCCTAAACCTAAGTCTAACCCTAACCCTAACACCCCCTAACTTAAATATAATTACAATAAATCTTAATAAAAATTACTATTATTACCTAAATAATTCCTATTTAAAACTAAATACTTACCTGTGAAATAAACCCTAAGCTAGCTACAATATAACTAATAATTACATTGTAGCTATCTTAGGGTTTTATCTTTATTTTACAGGCAACTTTGTATTTATTTTAACTAGGTAGAATAGTTACTAAATAGTTATTAACTATTTAATAACTACCTAGCTAAAATAAATACAAAAGTACCTGTAAAATAAAACCTAACCTATGTTACACTAACACCTAACTTAACCCTACAATTAAATAAATTAAATTAGCTAAAGTACAAAAGACCCCACTAAATTACAAGATATTTAAACTAATTACATATCAAAATACAAAAAGCCCCCCAAAATAAAAAAAAAACCCTAGCCTAAACTAAACTATCAATAAAAGGGCCTTTTGCGGGGCATTGCCCCAAAGTAATCAGCTCTTTTACCTGTAAAAAAAAATACAAACAACCCCCTCCAACAGTAAAACCCACCACCCACACAACCAACCCCCCAAATAAAATACTATCTAAAAAAAACCTAAGCTCCCCATTGCCCTGAAAAGGGCATTTGTATGGGCATTGCCCTTAAAAGGGCAGTTAGCTCTATTGCAGCCCAAAGTCCCTAACCTAAAAATAAAACCCACCCAATACACCCTTAAAAAAAAACCCTGAAGATCGATTTACTGTTCTGAAGACCAGACATCCATCCTCCAGGAAGCAGCAGAAGTCTTCATCCAACCATGCCAAAGTCCTCAACGAAGCCGGGAGAAGTCTTCATCCAAGCCGGGCCAAGTGGTCCTCCAGACGGGCAGAAGTCTTCATCCAGAAGGCATCTTCTATCTTCATCCATCCAACGCGGAGCGGCTCCATCTTCAAGACATCCGACTCGGTGCATCCTCTTCATCTGGAGTCTTCTTACTGAATAACGGTTCCTTTAAGTGACGTCATCCAAGATGGCGTCCCTTAGATTCCGATTGGCTGATAGAATTCTATCAGCCAATCGGAATTAAGGTAGAAAAAATCCTATTGACTGATGCAAATCAGCCAATAGGATTGAAGTTCAATCCTATTGGCTGATCCAATCAGCTTGCCTTTTCAGGGCAATGGGGAGCTTAGGTTTTTTTAGATAGTATTTTATTTGGGTGGTGGGTTTTACTGTTGGGGTTGTTTGTATTTTTTTTTACAGGTAAAAGAGCTGATTACTTTGAGGCAATGCCCCCGCAAAAAAGGCCCTTTTAAGGGCCATCGATAGTTTAGTTTAGGCTAGGGTTTTTTTTTATTTTGGGGTTTTTTTTTTTTTATTTTGATAGGGCTATTAGATTAGGTGTAATTAGTTTAAATATCTTGTAATTTGTTTATTATTTTCTGTAATTTAGTGGGGGGGGGTTTTGTACTTTAGCTAATTTAATTTAATTTATTTAATTGTTTTTAATTTAGTTAATTTATTTAATTGTAGGGTTAGGTTAGGTGTTTATGGATGTACCATTAATTGCAGAGACAAGAAGAAATCTTGCAAGAAAAGGGATAGGCCTGTCAGGCTCTAGGTATATATTTTGAACAACCCACTGGTTTAAATTATCAGCACAAGATGGTAATTCATAGAAGAGAGCAATGCTCTATGTCAGGGAGTAAGTAGAACCCCATATATCCAATTTGGAATTTAGAGTGAAGTTAAAATTGTCTCAGAAAACCATTCATACTGAAAAAATCTTTATTAGGAGACAAAGGATAAAGTCCAGCAGGACTCAGACAAACATTCACACATACACTGGTTAAAAATAGCTCAAGCTCGTTTCTTAATTAAGGAGAATGCAATATATAGCGTGGGAAATGGAAATAGTATTTAGATAGTAGTCTCTTCAAATGGAATTCTTAAGGATATCTAATATGAGCAAATGCTAAAAGATTCCTAAAATTATTAATAATGTGCAGAATAAACTGTCTCTACAGTAAATGATAGACCTTTGGATGGTGTGTACAGGGAAATGATAGCTAGGATATATATATGTAGCGTCTTTAATTTTAGCATTCAGGGTGTCATAAGGTTAAGTAGTTTGTGCACTGATGATGAGCGCAAGGTAGCACTTAATATCACTGAGAAAAATTGATTGTATTACAATATAACTGAAAGCTTAAATTCAGCAATGTTGTTCAGAGATAATATAGATGATATGTGCAAAAAATGGTGAGCACCAAATAACATTCGATTATCTCAGAGATCAATTAAATAAATTGCAATATAACTGGGAGCTTTCAGCAATGTTGCTCAGAGAAAAATATGTATTTTAGGCCTGACCTATGCGGTATTTTGTGACCCATATTCTCAATGGTTTAAACCGGTATGTGCGTGCTCACTAATGGTTACAATTGTATATTGATACATATTAAGGGGCATTGTTCACGAGGTCATAGTACCTCACTGCTTTTAGCCGCTCGCTCGCTAATATACTTTCTAATAATTATTGAATATATGCGTGTGGAGAAATTTGAGCAGACTAACAGTAATACAGTCTCCGATATAGTAGAGACTTTTGTAGATCGTGATATGAACGTTTGAGTGTTATTAGCTAGAGGTAATATTAATAACAGCCTCCCGCTATAGAAGAGGCTTACTTTAGCCAGGGGTTATGAGAGTTTCTTACTTCATTAAATCTGTATAACTGATACTCAGTAACACCTTAATCGATATATGTTTGGCAACTAAGGTGGCAACTTGATATTTGTGCTAGGCTCACCCTTAATATCATAACCAAAGAAATAGGTTAACTAAAATCTATGATACAGATATATAGGTTACAAAATCTGTGGTACATCACATAAATACCTGTATATACATGCAATGGTAACCCGGCATTAACCAAAGTTATATCAACAGTGCAGCCTAGCATATATTTGTTTATAACTGGGAGACAATAGACATTGGTTTATGTTTTCGGCTGTGCTAATATGTATCAAATATACAATTGTAACCATTAGTGAGCACGCACATACCGGTTAAAACCATTGAGAATATTGGGTCACAAAATACCGCATAGGTCAGGGCCTAAAATACATATTTTTTCTCTGAGCAACATTGCTGAAAGCTCCCAGTTATATTGCAATTTATTTAATTGATCTCTGAGATAATCGAATGTTATTTGGTGCTCACCATTTTTTGCACAATATCATCTATAATTATCTCTGAACAACATTGCTGAATTTAAGCTTTCAGTTATATTGTAATACAATCAATTTTTCTCAGTGATATTAAGTGCTACCTTGCGCTCATCATCAGTGCACAAAACTAATTAACCTTATGACACCCTGAATGCTAAAATTAAAGACGCTACATATAATATCCTAGCTATCATTTCCCTGTACACACCATCCAAAGGTCTATCATTTACTGTAGAAACAGTTATTCTGCACATTATTAATAATTTTAGGAATCTTTTAGCATTTGCTTCATATTAGATATCCTTAAGAATTCCATTTGCAGAGATTACTATCTAAATACTATTTCCATTTCCCACGCTATATATTGCATTCTCCTTAATTAAGAAACGAGCTTGAGCTATTTTTAACCAGTGTATGTGTGAATGTTTGTCTGAGTCCTGCTGGACTTTATCCTTTGTCTCCTAATAAAGATTTTTTCAGTATGAATGGTTTTCTGAGACAATTTTAACTTCACTCTAAATTCCTAATTGGATATATGGGGTTCTTCTTACTCCCTGACATAGAGCATTGCTCTCTTCTTATGAATTACCATCTTTGTGCTGATAATTTAAACCAGTGGGTTGTTCAAAATATATACCTAGAGCCTGACAGGCCTATCCCTTTTCTTGCAAGATTTCTTCTTGTCTCTGCAATTAATGGTACATCCATATGTATCTTTCCTGTCTCTCTCTTAAAATTATAGGGCTAATATACTTATAAGTCTTTACCATATATTTTTCCCTATAATTTTTTACCTAGTCTTAACCCACTAGCCCTCAGCCCCCTTTTTTCTACTTAATTAGGTTAGGTGTTATTGTAACATAGTTAGGTTTTATTTTACAGGTACTTTTGTATTTATCTTAGCTAGGTAGTTATTAAATAGTTAATAACTATTTAATAACTATTGTACCTAGTTAAAATAAATACAAAGTTGCCTGTAAAATTAAAATAAACCCTAAGATAGCTACAATGTAATTATTAGTTATATTGTAGCTAGCTTAGGGTTTATTTTATAGATAAGTATTTAGTTTTAAATATGAATAATTTAGGTAATAATAGTAATTTTTATTAAGATTTATTGTAATTATATTTAAGTTAGGGGGTATTAGGGTTAGGGTTAGACTTAGGTTTAGGGGTTAATACATTTAGTATAGTGGCTGGTGACGTTGGGGGCAGCAGATTAGGGGTTAATAATATTTATCTAGTGTTTATGAAGCGGGAGTCGGCGGTTTAGGGGTTAATATATTTATTATAGTGGTGGCGACGTTGGGGGCGGCAGATTAGGGTTTAATAAGTGTAGGTAGGTTGAGGCGACATTTTGGGCGGCAGATTAGGGGTTCATAAATATAATGTAGGGGTTGGTGATTTTGGGGGCAGGCAGATTAGTATTTTATTTCGGGGGTTGGTTGCGTGGGTGGTGGGTTTTACTGTTGGGGGGGTTGTTTGTATTTTTTTTTTTTACAGGTAAAAGAGCTGATTACTTTGAGGCAATGCCCCGCAAAAGGCCCTTTTAAGGGCTATCGATAGTTTATTTTAGGCTAGGGTTTTTTTTATTTTGGGGGTCTTTTTTATTTTGATAGGGCTATTAGATTAGGTGTAATTAGTTTAAATATCTTGTAATTTGTTTATTATTTTCTGTAATTTAGTGGGGTTATTTTGTACTTTAGCTAATTTAATTTAATTTATTTAATTGTTTTTAATTTAGTTAATTTATTTAATTGTAGGGTTAGGTTAGGTGTAATTGTAACATATGTTAGGTTTTATTTTACAGGTACTTTTGTATTTATTTTAGCTAGGTAGTTATTAAATAGTTAATAACTATTTAATAACTATTGTACCTAGTTAAAATAAATACAAACTTGCCTGTAAAATAAAAATAAACCCTAAGATAGCTACAATGTAACTATTAGTTATATTGTAGCTAGTTTAGAGTTTATTTTACAGGTAAGTATTTAGTTTTTAAATAGGAATTATTTAGGTAATAATAGTAATTTTTATTAAGATTTATTGTAATTATATTTAAGTTAGGGGGTTGTTAGGTTAGGGTTTAGACTTAGGTTTAGGGGTTAATACATTTAGTATAGTGGGCGGCGATGTTGGGGGCAGCAGATTAGGGGGTTAATAATATTTATCTAGTGTTTACGACGCGGGGAGTCGGCGGTTTAGGGGTTACAATTTTTATTATAGTGGTGGCGACGTTGGGGGCGGCAGATTGGGGTTAATAAGTGTAGGTAGGTTGCGGCGACATTGAGGGTGACAGATTAGGGGTTAATAAATATAATGTAGGTGTTTGGCGATTTTGGGGGGCAGCAGATTAGGGGTTAATACATATAATGTAGGTGGCGGCGGTGTCCGGAACAGAAGATTAGGGGTTAATAAGTATAATGTAGGTGTCGGCGATGTTGGGGGCAGCATATTAGGGGTTAATAAATATAATGCAGGTGTCTGCGATGTGAGGGGTGGCAGATTAGGGGTTAATAAGTGTAAGATTAGGGGTGTTTAGACTCGGGGTTCATGTTAGGGTGTTAGGTGTAAACATAACTTTTATTTCCCCATAGGAATCAATGGGGCTGCGTTAAGGAGTTTTACGCTGCTTTTTGCAGGTGTTAGACTTTTTCTCAGCCGGGCTCTCCCTGTTGATTCCTATGGGGAAATCGTGCATGAGCACGTACAACCAGCTCACCGCTGACTTAAGCAGCGCTGGTATTGGAGTGCGGTAAGGAGCAAAATTTTTGCTCAATGCTCACTTCTTGTCTTTTAACGCCGGGTTTGTAAAAACCTGTAATAATGTAGGTAAGTGAGCGGTGAAAGAAAACTGCTTGTTAGCACCGCATAGCATCTAACGCAAAAACTCGAAATCTGGCCGTAAAAAAGCATGAATAATGAAAAAACACACAGGCCCAGATTACGAGTTTTGCGTTAGATGCTATGTGGTGCTAACGAGCAGTTTTCTCTCACCGCTCACTTTCCTACATCGCTGGTATTACAGGTTTTTACAAACCAGTCGTTAAAAGGCAAGAAGTGAGCGTTGAGCAAAATTTTGCTCTTTACCGCACTCCAATACCAGCGCTGCTTAAGTCAGTGGTGAGCTGGTTGTACGTGCTCGTGCACGATTTCCCCATAGGAATCAACGGGGAGAGCAGGCTGAGAAAAAGTCTAAGACCTGCCAAAAAAACAGCGTAAAACTCCTTAACGCAGCCCCATTGATTCCTATGGGGAAATAAAAGTTATGTCTACACCTAACACCCTAACATAAACCCCTGAGTCTAAACACCCCTAATCTTACACTTATTAACCCTAATCTGCGCCCCCTGACACCTACATTATAAATTATTAACATTATATGCATTAACGTGAAGTGAACCGCAACTTGACAAATTATGCTGAACCGGAAAACCCTGAATAATGAAGGGAAAGGTGCACCTGTTCACCTGGAGTTGCCGTAGCCAGTGGCGGTGGATCAAACCGCAAATGAATACACAAAGGAAAAAATAGACAGGCACTACTTAAATCTGTGAAATATAAAAACATATGTGATGCTTTTATTGAAGTTCCAAGTAAAAAACAACAACACATGCAGACAGGCAGAAAGGAGACTAAAAGTCTAACATGTTTCGCGCTCTCCAGGTGCGCTTACTCATAGACTGACGTCTTATGTCTATACTCTAACTCTTATAGGCCCAGGATGGCAACAAATATTAACCCCCTCAGGTCCAATAAAGAGGAAAAAATAGAGTAAAAACAATATCCAATGTGACACTTTCCATTAATGCTAGATAATTTAAGAAAACATGCACAGAAATAGACATCCTAAAACGTGGCTCAACACTTATATATGTTTGAATTTAAAGTTAGAATTGACTGTGGCAAAAACAACATTCTAACGGAATATAACGAAATTTTTACAAAATTTATCATGATAGAAAGAACATAATATGGTTGACATGTCAGTATTTTCAAAGATTTCAAAAAAGCATACATGATATAGTGTAATCAGGCATTACCCTCTAAAATATGCTGCAGCAAGTAAAGCTGTTATTGCAAGTCGATGCCTAGACACATGTATTAGAACTAGGGTAAAACCAAACATTGTATCTCTTTGATTGACATAATATCAAATTCATAGTGCACATATAAATGTATATGGTATAGAATAGTATACTGTATATAGTATTTAAAACATGATAATAATGCAGATATTAATGCTATGTATCAATGAAAAAGTTTTATATCGCACTCGCGATTCATACCATACGGTAGACGTGTGCATAATTTTAGGATCCAATAGAGTTCCTTTTTCTCTAGGATTTATCCCTATTGCCACCTCTAAGTGGCACATGAGCAATGTCTATAACTTGAAAAGATAGACTAGCTTTATTGGTTAAATGAGTATTGTTAAAAATGAACTGATACTGTAGAATCCTTGCTATAATTTTTTACATCTCTAACGTGTTCATTATAACGCGTTCTTACAGTACGGGTAGTTCTACCTACGTACTGTAAAGAACAAAGATTACAGGTAAGGAGATATATGACAAATTTGCACTACAGTTAGCATAAAAAATCAATGTGGTAAAGTTTTCTTATTGAATTAACATAAGAAAAAATCCTGCTGAAGGATATTAGGACATGCTAAGCAACTTCTTGTTCCACATTTGAAACTACCTTTTTTATTTAACCAGGTAGTGGATTGAAGTACGCTATCTGATTTTACCAAACTAGGTGACAATGTCTGTGCCAAAGTTTTAGACTTTTTTGGCACAAATTTGCACCTATTGATAAATGGCTGTAATATTTCATCAGGCTTGAGTAAATTAAGATGTTTTTTATTATTTTAACCACTTGTTGGTATTGTTGACTGAAAGGTGTAGAAAATACAATGGCCTCATCAAAATCAGTATCTAAATGCTTCGATTTGACATTAGTATTAGCACCTAAATGTTTAACTGTATTTCTCCATTCTCCCAATTTTTTAGGTTTATATCCCATTAGAGGCCAATCTATCTCTAATTCTGCAGATTGTTCCTCATAAAATTTCATCAGACTTAGTATTACGTCTAATCCTCAAAAACTGGGATTAGGAATAGATTCTATTAGATGCTGTGGATGCCTGTGACCTATGCATGCAAAATTGTATTGCCTGCAGTGGATTTCTATATGTTCTAGTAGTAATCAGAATTGTCATTTGCTAAGAGTGATTAGGGTCTAAGTAATTTACTTGGTTCCAAGTTGTATTCTCCTGTGAACTTAAGGTTCATTTCATTATTGTCACAATATATGATAGAAATTCACTAAAGATATCATCATTAAAAGGAATATTAAATATAAAAAGGCAAATCATCTATGTAGCTGTCAGGTTTTTGCCTTTCTTACTGCCCCCTTTAACTAATCTTCAGGATCTCCATAAATACCAGCCTCCCAGTTACCTCCTGCTTGGTATTGTTCATTTTGCTACTAACTGAGCTGCACTCTGATTAGCTCTCCAGGCTCCAGAGTATCACGCCTGTTTACAATTCAATGTGCCTGTCAGAACTATACACAGCTCAATCCGGATCTGCCGCCTCTGTGACGTCACACGCCAAGCAGAGCGCCTTACAGCTTTCCACTCTAAGCTAAACTGCTTCATCGGAGCTGACCTGCAAACACTGGTTTTCCTAAATCCTTTTACATCAGATTACCAGGTACTACAATACGTCATTACTTGTATACTTATGTAATATTTGCCATTACTTATTTTTCTATTTTGCGCATGAATCATGCTTATATTGTTTAATTATTTTTTCTCTGACATTTAGTTCACAGTCAGGTTGCTGTATCACTATCACCACTGTTAATGTTTGTGGTAGCCTTACCTACCTGTGAGCTATTATTCTTAAATCAAATGCAAGTTGTGTCTGTTTGTGCTTTTACACATTACTCTGGGGTAATGCCTATGTAACTGCTCTTTGTACACAATTTGCTACAACTACATAATATTTGCTAAATCAGTGGCTGTGGTCCAATCCAATCTCTGTTTCGTTGCAGGCATATTTGTGAGCCTGACAGTAGCGTACGTAAAGTGCTATTCTATCAACTCCACACATTGTTAGAGTATATAGATATAATTGTTCCCACCACGCTACATAAATATTTGGCAAACGAGGGGGCAAATATTGCCCCCATCGCCGTGCCGCAAGTTTGAATAAAATATTCATTATTAAACAAAAAATAATTATGTGACAATAAGAACTTCAATAACTCACAAATATAGTCTATTTCTGGCGGTGTATAGAGTGAATCTCTCTGCATGAAATATTTTACAGCTTGGATGCCCTGACCCTGGGGAATAGAGGTGTAAAGGGAAGCTATGTCTATAACACCCCATGAAGAAATTTGACTACCATTGTATATCCTCCAATGTAAGTAGGAGGTGCGAGGTGTCCTGCAGGTAGCTCAGCTGTGACATTGCAATTGGTTGTAAAATGGAATCTAGCATTCTGAAAGGGGTTCAAATAATGAACCGATTCTTGACACAATGGTCTACCCGGAGGACACCTCGCATCCCTTATTAATCTAATCTAACTATTAGTTATATTGTAGGCAAGCTTAGGGTTTATTTTACAGGTAAGTATTAGTTTTAAATAGGAATTATTTAGGTAATGAATAGTAATATTTATTTAGATTTATTGTAATTATATTTAAGTTAGGGGGGTGTTAGGGTTAGACTTAGGTTTAGGGGTTAATACTTCTTAATATAGTGGCAGCGACGTTGGGGGCGGCAGATTAGGGGTTACAAATGCAGATAGGTTGCGGCAACATTGGGGGTGGCAGATTAGTGATTAATAAATAGTATGTAGGTGTTGGCGATGTTGGGCGACAGCAGATTAGGGGTTAATGCATATAATAGGCAGGGCACTACTTAAATCCGTGAAATATAAAAACTATGTGATGCCTTTATTGAAGTTCCAAGTAAAAACAACAACACATGCAGACAGGCAGAAAGGAGACTAAAAGTCTAACATGTTTCGCGCCTCCAGGTGCGCTTACTACATAGACTGACGGTCTATGTCTATACTCTAACTCTTTATAGGCCCAGGAGGCAACAAATATTAAACCCCCTCAGGTCCAAAAAGAGGAAAAAATAGAGTAAAAACAATATCCAATGTGACACTTTCCATTAATTGCTAGATAATTTAGAAAACATGCACAGAAATAGACATCCTAAAACGTGGCTCAACACTTATATAAGTTTTGAATTTAAAGTTAGAATTGACAGTGACCCCAAGACATCGGGCATGATGGATTTGTCGACAGATATAGAGAAATTGGGGGTGGAGAGTTTAGAAGAAGGGGGGAAAATGAGGAGCTCAGTTTTGAGAGGTTTAGCTTGAGGTAGTGAGAGGACATCCAGTTGGAGATGTGAGAAAGACAGTTAGTGACACGGGGTTAGCAAGGAAGGAGAAAGGTCTGGTGCAGAGAAGTAGATTTGGTGTCGTCGGCATACAAATGATATTGTAAACCATGGGACTTTATTAGGGAACCTAGTTGATGACGTGTAGATTGAGAAGAGAAGGGGACCGAGGACAGAGCTTGCGGTACTCCGACATGAAGTGGTGATGGGGCAGAGGAGGCCCCAGAGCGGAATAGGGTAAGCATTCTTAATGGTAAGACAATAAGACCCCTATAATCGATGCATGATCTTAACTCGCCACCCGTTTTCTTCAAAAAGAAGAAGCCAGCCCCTGCAGGAGAGCAGGATTTGTGGATGATCCCCCGCGACAGAGCATTGGCAACATACTCCTCCATAGCACAATTCTCTGCAACAGACAGAGGGTAAACCCAGCCCCGAGGAGGAATGGCTCTGGGTTGCAGGTCTATGGCACAATCGTAAAACTGGCGAGGAGGCAACGTACCGGCACGCACCTTGTCAAAAACGTCTAGGAACTCTTGGTACTCCTCTGGCAATTGAGATACCGAAGACGTGCACAAGACTTTAACTGGTTTCCGAAGTCAAGTGGAAATACATTACGGAGACCACGACAAAATTTTGGACCTGCGCCAGTCGAGACAGGGATTGTGCTTTTGGAGCCAGGGATAACTCAGAATAACCAGAACATGCAGAGAGTTTATCACCTGGAACTGGAGGGTTTCAAAATGGAGAGCCCCAACAACCATGGATAATGGAGCAGTTTTGTGAGTAACGAGTGCGGGCTGAAGGGTCCTGCCATCAATAGCCTTAATAGCAAGTGGAATGGACCAAGGCAAAACAGGAATTGAGTGCTTTGATACAAAAGCACTGTCAATGAAATAGCCCGCAGCACTGGAGTCAACAAGAGCCTGGTTGACTATGGAGAAGTCCACCCAGGAAAGGACAACGGTGACCAAAGGTTTCTCCTTTAGCGTTTCCGGGTACGAGGATAAACCACCCAAGGTCTGCCCCCGACAGGACCTTAGGTGTGAGCATTTCCCGGCCATGTAGGACAAGACTTCAAAAGGTGGCCCTGTAACCCACAATAGAGGCAGAGCCCCTCCCTCCTCTTAAAGGCCCTCTCCGCCGTGGAGAGACACGTGAATCCCGACTGCATTGGCTCAGCATTACCTCATGGCTCGGGACCAGGAGGCATGGGAGGAGAGGGAGGCATGGGTGGGAACAACCACGTAGGAGACAGCGAAACAGGAGGCTTCCACAAGCGCTCCTTGAAAGAGGGCCTCTCACTTAGTCTGATGTCAATTAGGATCAAAAAAGACACCAATGCCTCGAGATCTTCTGGTAAATCTCTGGCAGCAACTTTGTCTTTAATCGTATCAGAGAGCCCATGAAAGAAGGCGGCAACAAGGGCTTCATTGTTCCAACCTACCTCTGCGGCAAGCGTATGGAACTCAATGGCATACTGAGCAACAGATCTTGTACATTGCTGAATGGACATGAGTCATTTAGCAGCAGAGTAGGAGCGAGCTGAAACATCAAATACCCTTCGAAAGGAGGCCACAAATTCAGGGTAATTTGAAATCACAGGTTTATTAGTCTCCTACAAGGGATTAGCCCAGGCAAGAGCTGTGTCAGATAGTAACAAGATGATAAATCCCACCTGAGGTAACATCTCAAAGTAAATGCCCACCTGGTTCAAAAATCCTGATTAGGATCTCCTCCATATCACTGAGGTAGATGTGCAGAACTGGACATGCTCCTGGTAGGACTAGGTGCAGCAGCAGAAACAGGAGCAGCCATAACTTGCGGGACACTTTGGTCCAAATGTGCAGTGCGAGTCAGCAGGGTTTGCAGGGCTAGTGCAAATTGATCCAAGCAGTGATCCTGTTCATCCATCCTGGAAATTATGGCAGGTAAAGGTGGATTATTAGCACCATCAGGATTCATGGCCCTTGCATAATGTCAGGGTGCCAGGAATCTTAATGAGACGAGAAGTGCTAAAATAATCACACCTTTATTAATAGCAAAAAATAATAAAAAGTCTACAAGTCAAATAACAAGCCAGGAATCAAAACCAGTGCTGGTAGTCAGACGAGCCGAGTCAGGAGCCAAAGCGAGTAGTCAGACAAGCCAGAATCGGGAACAAGGAGAACAGCAGAGTCAGGAACAAGCCAGGGATCAGGAACCAGGAAGGACGTCAGACAGCCAGGTAATACATAGGAGCTCTCACAAACAGGTCTGAGACAACGCAAGGGCAAAGCATACTGAACAGAGGCCCTTTAAATAATAAGTGATGACATCACAATTCTGAGACTGCATCCTGTCTCACACGGATGATGTACACCAGTCTGGCCATAAAAGGAAGTGCAGGAAATGAGCAGCATCACACAGTATGCACCAGAGTCAGCAAGAGAGGTGAGTAAAATGGCTGCCAGCAGCACATGGCAAACAAGGCAGGGAAAAAACCCTGACAAGCAGCGCTAGTGAAAAAGAGCCATAATGCTGCTTTTTTACTCATAACGCAAAACTCGTAATCTAGCGGACTGATTATTCAGGTCTGACCGCGCCTCATGTTGTGGCCTTCTGTAACTTTACAAACAGATCTACTGGCTTTAAGTCTGGGCTTCCTGAACCACCCACAGATCTCATCTGCACTCTGAATACTCAGCTTTAGACAGGCGCATTTGTTTCATTACGAATGTGCACATTTATTAATGGAATTCGGATATTTGTCTTGTTTTCAATAAACGAATATCCGATCGATCGCAGCATAAAATAAAAAAAAAATACCTTTAGCACTCTGGAGAGCTGCACTAACCCACTCCACTTCTTTACCTCGGGCTCTCTAGTAGGAAATTTAGCACAGGACAGAGTCGCCGTACTAAGCCTCCTATAAGCACGGTCTGGGCTCTGTTAAGAACAGGGGCGACTACCTCTCCAGCACACTAATGGTAAGTATAAAACTACAAGACAAATAGATAGCACGGGAGCTGAATATTATAAATTTGAAGTATTGTGAATATTCAGAAAGAAATAGAAACCCACATTTGTGCCCATGCACATGTCTGCTCAGTTACTGACCTGTAGAAGTAAGTCCAGGTCTTATTCAGAGCTTCTGGATAGTCTCTATCTATAGATCCAACGTTAGCCCTTGGGTACTAATTTCTTCTTGCTAAGCGCTTCTTCTGGCCATTTATATATCATTGTTTTAAGGTTGGTAGATTAATTTACTGCTTCTATTCTGAAAGTAAAATATTTAATGAAAAGCTCCATTCAGAGATGTTTCTATCATTATTTGAGAAAATCTATTCCAACAGAAGTACCCAGGATCCAACAGCTCTTTAACTGGGTATCCTACTTACTGTCTCAGCCACTAAAATTGCAGATACTGACATATTCTATCATGTGATAGCCCCTCTCGGGTCAAGACATCAGTAGAGACAGAGAAAGTCTCTGAGGAGCTTGTCAGGAACCTATAAAAGTGTCACTTACAGACAGAAAAGCAGTGAAAGACTGTGATGATGAAGCAGTGCTGCAAATGTAAATAATTTAATTTAAATTTCATATTAATATTTGCACAAATGCTATAGAATTTCTTATTGTTTCCTTTAAATAATGAACATATTTAGACCCTTCTATAAAAGAGCATTGGTGCCAGTAAATAATGTAATGAGAGAACACGAGATAAAGATTGCAGTCTGTTTTATAATGCTGGCATTTCCCAGACTAGACTGTGAAAGGGCATAACCTAATGATTCATTAGCACCAAAGCCCCTCTAAATTAAACTTGTAATAAGATGCTTTAACAACCCTTCCTTCTCTTGTTTTCTCTCCTGTGTGATCTCTATGGGGAATTCTGATTAGACTTAATCCTTAGCCTCAAGATATAACAAAAATAAATTGCCGTGTTTAGGACCACGCACTTGGTATTTTAATGTAGAGCCATTGACTCTGGTAAATTAAATCTCATTAGCTCATTTCATTTATATTTATAAGTTCATTCATTTGTTTTTGGTTAGTGATATTTTACAATCTATTAATAAATTATATTTCATAGAACTTTAACACTGTTCTTTTATTTTGGGGAAGTAAATTTGTTGTTGGAGCACTCTAATAATTCAGTCTCATTCTTATTTTAAAAGCACCTTCAGATTTTGGTCTCTGATTGCAACACAATGTACCAGCAAACTGTACCATACTTACTAAATTCTAGGTCAGAACAAGGACCTAGAAAGGGTAATAGACATATTGTTTGCCAATATCTTCATCTAAAATGTTTGAATCTTACACTTGATTATCATAATAAGCATTAGTTCTAAAGAAACAATCACATGATAGTGAGATTCTATAGATAGAAATGATAGTGAGATTCTAAGGATACAAATGATAGGGAAATTCTATGGATACAAATGATAGGAAATGCTATGGATACAAATGATAGGGAGATTCTATGGATACAAATGATATGGAAATTCTATGGATATAAATGCTAGGAAGATTATATGGATACAAATTATAGAGAAATTCTATGGATACAAATGATAGTGAGATTCTATGGATACAAATGATAGGGAGATTCTATGGATACAAATCATAAGAAAATGATTTGGATACAAATGATAATGAGGTTCTATGGATACAAATGATAGGGAATTCTATGGATACAAATGATAGGGAGATTCTATGGATACAAATGATAGGGAGATTCTATGAATGCAAATGATAGGGAAAATCTATGGATACAAATGATAGTGAGATTCTATGGATACAAATGATAGGTAAATTCTATGGATACAAATGATAGGGAAATTCTAAGGAAACAAATGATAGTGAGATTCTATGGATACAAATGATAGTGAGATTCTATGGATACAAATGATATGGAGATTCTATGGATACAAATGATAGGGAGATTCTATGGATACAAATGATAGGGAGATTCTACGGATACAAATGATAGGGAGATTCTATAGATACAAATGATAGTGAGATTCTATGGATAAAAATGATAGAGAAATTCTATGGATACAAATGATAGAGAGATTCTATGGATACAAATGATAGGGGAATTCTATGGATACAAATGATAGGAATGTTCTATGGATACAAATGATAGGGGAATTATATGGATACAAATGATAGGAATGTTCTATGGATACAAATCATAAGACAATTTTTAGATACAAATGATAGGGAGATTATATGGATAGAAATGATGGGGAGATTCTACTGATACAAATGATAGGGAGATTCTATAGATACAAATGATAGTAAGATTCTATGGATACAAATGATAGGGAGATTCTATGGATACAGATGATAGGGAGTTTATATAGATACAAATGATAGTGAGATTATATGGATACAAATGATAGGGAGATTATATGGATTCAAATAATGGGAAGTTCTATGGATACAAATGATAGTGAAATTCTATGGATACAAATGATAGGGAAATTATATGGATACAAATGATAGGGAGATTCTATGGGTACAAATGACAAGGACATTCTATGGATACAAATTATAAGAAAATTCTATGGATACAAATGATAGTGAGGTTCTATGGATACAAATGTTAGGAAGATTCTATGGATACAGATGATTGTGAGATTCTATGGATACAAATGATGGGAAGTTCTATGGATACAAATGATAGTAATATTATATGGATTCAAATGATAGGGAGATTTTATGAATTCAAATGGTAGAGAGATTCTATAAATACAAATGATAGTGAGATTCTATGAATACAAATAATATGCAGATTCTATAGATACAAATGATAGGGAGATTATATGGATACAAATGATAGGGAAATTCTATGGATACAAATGATAGTGAGATTCTATGAATACAAATGATATGGAGATTCTATGGATACAAATGAAAGGGAAATTCTATGCATACAAATCATTGTGAGATTCTATGGATACAATTGATAGGGAGATTATATTGATACAAATTGTGACAGACCCTTCTGTCTACCTCCCTACGGATTATGGATTCGGGCATTATGTTAAGTCACCCTGTGCCCATTATAGGTACAGGGTGCAAATCCAACAGTACTGGAGGGGTTAACTTCAGTTTTGAGTAACTGTTAGTTTTGAGTAACTGTATTGTCTAAGGCAGTTGTTGTTAGCAGTTGTTGTTGTTGCACCAGTTTTAAGCAGTGGCTAGAAGCAAAATAAATAGCTGATTTAGACTTAAACTTGGACTGAATTATTTAGACGACATTTTTAAGATAAGGATGTCTCTGCCTAATTAAAAGATATTGCGGATCCTACTGCCTCTCCGCTACACAAATGATAGTGAGATTATATTGATACAAATGATAGGGAAATTCTATGAATATAAATGATAGAGAGATTCTATGGATACAAATGATAGTGAGATTCTATGGATACAAATGATAGTGAGATTCTATAGATACAAATGATAGTGAGATTCTATGGATATAAATGATAGTGATATTCTATGGATACAAATGATAGTGAAATTCTATGGCTTCAAATGATAGTGAGATTCTATGGCTTCAAATGATAGTGAGTTTCTATGGATAAAAATGATAGTGAGATTCTATGGATACAAATAATAGTGATATTCTATAGATACAAATGATAGGGAGATTCTATGGATAGAAATTATAGGGAAATTATGTGGATACAAATGATAGGGGGATTCTATGAATATTAATGATAGGGAGATTCTATAGATACAAATGATAGGGAGATTCTATGGATACAAATGATAGGGATATTCTATAGATACAAATGATAGGGAGATTCTATGGATACAAATGAAATGGAAATTATATGTATACAAATGATAGTAAGATTCTATGGATACAAATGACAAGGATATTCTATTGATACAAATGATCGGGAGATTATATGGATACAAATATTTGGGAAATTCTACAGATTCAAATAATAGTGATATTCAATGGATACAAATCATAGGGACATTCTATGGATTTGAATGATAGTGAGATTCTATAGATATAAATGATAGAGAGATTCTATGGATACAAATAATAGGGGGAGATTCTATGGATACAAATGATAGGTAAATTCTAAGGAAACAAATGATAGCGAGATTCTATGGATACAAATGATAGTGAGATTCTATGGATACAAATTATAGTGAGATTCTATGGATACAAATGATAATTAGATTCTATGGATACAAATAATAGGGATATTCTATGTATACAAATGATAGAGAGATTCTATGGATACAAATAATAGGGGGAGATTCTATAGATACAAATAATAAGGAGATTATATGGATACAAATGATAGTGAGAATCTATGGATACAAATGCTAGGGAAATTCTGTGGATACAAATGATAGGGAGATTCTATGAATACAAATGATAGGGAGATTCTATGGATACAAATGATAGGGAAATTCTGTGGATACAAATGATAGGGAGATTCTATGAATACAAATAAAAGGGAGATTCTATGAATGCAAATGATAGGGAAAATCTATGGATACAAATGATAGTGAGATTCTATGGATACAAATGATAATTAGATTCTATGGATACAAATAATAGGGATATTCTATGTATACAAATGATAGTGAGATTCTATGGATACAAATGATAAGGAGATTCTATAGATACAAATGATAGTGAGATTATATAGATACAAATGATAGTGAAATTCTATTGGTACAAATAATAGTAAGATTCTATAGATACAAATGATAGGGAGATTATATGAATACAAATGATAGGGAGATTCTATGGATACACATGAAAGGGAAATTCTGTGGATACAAACCATAGTGAGATTCTATGGATATGTCAGGGTTTTTTCCCTGTTTTGTTTGCCATGTGCTGCTGGCAGCCATTTTACTCACCTCTCTTGCTGACTATGGTGCATTGGGGGGATGCTGCTCATTTCCTGCACTTCCTTTTATAGCCAGACTGGTGTGCATCATCTGTGTGAGACAGGATGCAGTCTCAGAATTGTGATGTCATCAATTATTATTTAAAGGGCCTCTGTTCAGTATGCTTTGCCTTTGCGTTGTCTCAGACCTGTTTGTGAGAGTTCCTGTGTATTACCTGGCTGCCTGACGTCCTTCCTGGTTCCTGATCCCTGGCTTGTTCCTGACTCTGCTGTTTTCCTTGTTCCTGATTCAGGCTCGCCTGACTATTTGCTTTGGCTACTGACTCGGCTCATCTGACTACCAGCTCTAGTTTTGACTCCTGGCTTGTTATTTGACTTGAGGACTTTTTATTATTTTTTGCTATTAATAAAGGTGTGATTATTTTTGCTCTTCTTGTCTCAGTCTGATTCCTGGCACCCTGACATTACGCAAAGGCGATGAATCCTGATGGTGCTAATAATCCACCTTTACCTGCCATCATTTCCAGGATGGATGTACAGGATCACCGCTTGGATCAATTTGCACTAGCCCTGCAAACCTTGCTGACTCGCACTGCACATTTGGACCAAAGTGTCCCGCAAGTTATGGTTGCTCCTGTTTCCGCTGCTGCACCTATGCCTACCAGAAGCATGTCCGGTTCTGCACCTCTACCTCAGCGATATGGAGGTGATCCTATTCAGTGCAGAGGGTTTTTGAACCAGGTGGGCATTTACTTTAAAGTGTTACCTCAGGCGTTTCCCTCGGACAGAGCTAAGGTGGGATTTCTCATCTCGTTACTCTCTGACACAGTTCTTGCCTTGGCTAATCCCTTGTGGGAGACTAATAAACCTGTGATTTCAAATTACCCTGAATTTGTGGCCTCCTTTCGAAGGGTATTTGATGTTCCGGCTCGCTCCTCCTCTGCTGCTAAATTACTCATGTCCATTCAGCAAGGTACAACATCTGTTGCTCAGTATGCTATTGAGTTCCGTATGCTTGCCGCAGAGGTAGGTTGAAACAATAAAGCCCTTGTTGCCGCCTTCTTTCATGGGTTCTCTGATGCGATTAAAGACGAAGTTGCTGCCAGAGATTTACCAGAGGATCTCGAGGCATTGGTGTCTCTTTTGATCCTAATTGACATCAGACTCAGAGAGAGGCCCTCTTTCAAGGAGCGCTTGTGGAAGCCTCCTGTTCCGTTGTCTCCTACATGTTCATTCCCACCCATGCCTCCCTTTCCTCCCATGCCTCCTGGTCCCAAGTCACAAGGTACTGCTGAGCCGATGCAGTTGGGATTCACGCATCTCTTTGGGGCTCTGCCTCTATTGTGGGTTACAAGGCCACCTTTTGAAATTTTTGTCCTACACGGCCGGGAAACGCTCACACCTAAGGTCCTGTCGGGGGCAGACCTTGAGTGGTTTATCCTTGTCCCTGGAACCTGGGTGGACTCCTCCATAGTAACTCATAGTCGCTCTTGTTGACTCCGGTGCTGTGGGCTATTTCATTGACAGTGCTTTTGTATCAAAGCACTCCATTCCTGTTTTGTCTCATTCCGTTCCGCTTGCTATTGAGGCCATTGATGGCAGGTCCCTTCAGCCCGCACTCGTTACTCACGAAACTGCTCCGTTGTCCATGGCTGTTATTGACAAATGATAGTGAGGTTCTATGGATAAAAATTATAGGGAAATTCTATGGTTACAAATGATAGGAAATTCAAACGAAACAAATGATAGTAAAATTCTATGGATACAAATGATAGTGAGATTCTATGGATACAAATGATAGGGAGATTCTATGGATACAAATGATAGGGAGATTCTATGGATACAAATGATAGGGTAATTCTATGGATATAAATGATAGGGAGATTCTATGGATACAAATCATAAGACAATTTTATGGATACAAATGATAGTGATATTCTATGGATACAAATGATAGGGAATTCTATGTATACAAATGATAGTGAGATTCTATGGATACAAATGATATGGAGATTCTATGGATACAAATGATAGGGAGTTTCTATGTATACAAATGATAGGGAGAATTTATAGATACAAATGATAGTGAGATTCTATGGATACAAATGATAGGGACATTCTATTGATACAAATGATATGGAGATTCTATGGATACAAATAATAGTGAAATTCTATGGATCCAAATGATAGTGAGAATCTATGGAATCAAATGAAAGTGAGAATCTATGGATACAAATGATAGGGAGATTCTATGGATACAAATAATAGGGGGATTCTATGGATACAAATGATAGTGAGATTCTATGGATATAAATGATAGTGAAATTCTATGGATACAAATGATAGTGAGATTCTATGGATACAAATGATAGGGAGATTCTATGGATACAAATGATAGGGAGATTCTATGGATACAAATGATAGGGAGATTCTATAGATACAAATGATAGGGGGATTCTATGGATACAAATGATAGTGAGATTCTATGGATACAAATGATAGTGAGTTTCTATAGATACAAATGATAGTGAGATTCTATGAATACAAATGATAGTGAGTTTCTATAGATACAAATGATAGTGAGATTCTATGGATATAAATGATAGTGAGATTCTATGGATACAAATGATAGGGAGATTCTATGGATACAAATGATAGGGAGATTCTATAGATACAAATGATAGTGATATTCTATAGATACAAATGATAGTGAGATTCTATGGATACAAATGATAGTGAGTTTCTATAGATACAAATGATAGGGAGATTCTATGGATACAAATGATAGGG